>NW_017731955.1:733686-824660 GCF_001890085.2 Hipposideros armiger
AGAGGGGAGCGCTTGTGTTTCACTGTGTACACTGCACAAAGAAGTCTCTGAACACACAGCTGCTGAACAAATGGACAGCCGTGACCTTCCCCGGGTTGTTCCAGGGACTAAAGGAGAAAAGGCCTGAGAAAGTCCCCTGTCCATAGTGTGACAGAGCAGGGATTCAGCAATGTTTATGAACTGCCTGAATGCATTAGAAGAGGGGACTCTTGGGTCCTGTGAGGGCTCAACTGATCTGGCTGCCCCAAGATCCTGGCTTTGGTGAGGGGTTCCCTAAAAGTGATTTTAGGGAGACAATGGTCTTCCAAGCCTGGCACTATCTTCATAGTTGAGAACAGGTCCCTCATACCCCCCAACCTTCCCAAAGAACCTGCTGTGAATCCACCCTCTGAGAATTAATAGTGCGCCTCCTTGAACTTGCTTATATTCTTAGCCTATATTCATTCATTCATTCATATTCTTTATTTTCTTCAATAATTCAAACACCATTTTTGAGTGCTTAGTATATGTGATGCACTGCTCTGCGTGCTGGGGATACGGTGACAAGCAGTATAGGGTGGGTGTGTTGTGGACCCACATAATAAGAGCACTTGAGATTCTGTAATTGAGAGCCAAACTGCTGGGTCCACATTCTAGCTCTGACATTTAGTAGTGTGACCTTGGACACATTACTTAACTTCTCTGTGCCTCCATTTCCATATTTGTATAATGGAGACATAGGGTACTGGCCTCCTTGGGCTTGGGAGGATTAACTGAGTCAATCATATAAAGTGCTCTGAACAGTGCCCGACACACAGCATGTGCTCAACAAGTGCTGACCATTCTCACAGTAGTGAACACAATGAAGTCCCTGTCTTCATGGAGCTTACATTCCAGGGGGGGTGGGGCAGACAACAGGCACATAACACCAAGCTACATAATACCAGGTAGCAACAAAGAACAACAGAGCAGGACAAGGGAACTGAATGTGACCAGCGCATGCTATTGAAGATATGGTGGACAGGAAGGCTGTGAGGGGAACAAGACTTCCGGGCAGAGAGAACAGAGAGTACAGGAACCTGGTACCCAGGCCCCGTGAGCCTGTGCACAGGGCGAGGCATGCCTTTCTTTTATTTCCTCTCTGTCCCTTTGTCCAACTCTGCAAAGCGCTGGTGCAATAGGTGGGATTTCAGAAACACCTGTTAGCCCAGCCCTCCTTGTCCTCTCCCGTCTCTCTTCTCCAGCTGCCTCTCCCACCTTTATCTTGCTCAGGCCAGGGCGGAGTGATGGAAGGCCAGGCGCCTTCTGCTCGGCCATCTGTGAAGTGAGGGGCTTGCATCCTGGCAGCTTGAGGACTCGTGGTTCTGTGATTTCCAGGGTACTCCTGGACGCAGGTACGGAAGGAATCTCAAGCACAACGAGTGGCTTCCATGTCACTTGAAGTTTTCCTTCCACATAGCCCCCGGGACCGGATGAAGCAATAAGAGAAGTTATCTGGGCCCCCTATCACCGGCCACATCACCTGGCAAACTTCACATGGAGGGCAAAGACTCGGGACAAACTGCATTATGGAGAGCCTCACGGTCACGGAGCTTGGGGAACACGCTGGCTGGTTTGTGTGGTTTTGCTACAGGTATATCCTGAGCACCTGACCTGTGTCTAAGCGTGCCGGGGCTGGGGGGCCTCAGAGGAGCAGGAGAAGCAGGAGCTCTGTCATGTTTCCAACGGGAAAGGCAGGAGTCCAGGGTCTTGAGTTTGAATCCGGGCTCCACCACTTACTCAGTGTGAGCCACTGGAAGTGACACTTCCCCTCTTTGGGCCTCTGTGGTCCCGTTGGAAAAATGGGAGCAATGATAATCCCTCGAAAAGTGGAGAACTGACCAGTCATAATGATAAGAGTGACACTGTGTTCACATCTGCTGCAAGTGTGACAGCCCTGTGTAAACTTCAAAGGCCATCTGGACCTGATGTATATTGTTGCATAACATGACGCTGGGGTCAGAGGCCTCATTCCTGATCCAGCCCTATCATCTGCTAGCTGTGTGTTCTTGAGTAGGTCCCATCTCATCGCTGAGTCTGAGGTTTAGCATCCTAACTGTAATGCGGCCTCTTGGGACTGCTGTAAAGATGAACTGAGAAATGTGTGGGAAGTGCTTCTTCATAAGCTAGGAAGAGCCTTGTACGCATTGGCAGCTGTTACTATTGTAGTAGTAGATCACTTGACATAACTGACCATGGTGGGGCCCAAGGGGCTGCTCCCTTTGTCATTGAATGCTAGGACCCTGAGACCCTACCAACATTTGCACAGTGCCTGTGGGATGTGGGAAATTCTCTCCTTTAGGAATTAGGCTCCGGGGGTGTGAAGGAGACCCAGCACTAGGGATATTGAAATTCTGTGTCATGTTGTCTTTGCACAAGACATGTGACCAATTTTTCCTTGGCAGACAAGGAACACCGCGGGTATGCAGAATGGGCACTGACGGATGCGGCCACCTTCTCGGACAAGCAGCATTTGCAGGAAGGGGAGGTAGGATGTGGTGAATGAGAAAAGAGAGTGTGTCTTTTCCAGTCGGTCAACTGCTACTTCTTGGCACCTGCTAAGAGGGAACTTGAACGATGTAGACGAAGGTCTAGTCTACCTTATTTTGGGTTCCCCCAAATCGACTGAAATAAGGATTCAAGTTCAAATTGCTAATTTGGGAGATGATCCCAGGAACACTGGCAGAAAACTGAAGAACTGAGACAGGAAAAGGCAAAGGAAAGTCTCCGTGATGAAACAAGTTACCTATGTGGGAGCAGGTTAGTCCCTGTGGGAACCCATGGAGCCCATGGACGAAGAGGGCGTTCGCGTTATCTTACTCTTCGGAACAGGAAGCAGGGCGCTCACTCACCAGGCCCCCTCAGTCGTTGCATGAGGGCGCTGCTCCCTGGGCCCTATTCCCCTGGCGCTCCCAGCCTGCTGCAGCATTCAGCAATGCCAACTCCAGGGGCGGGAAAAACTCTCAAGCAAAGGCATGCAGGTAGAGCCGTTGGACATCAGGCTGGAATACACTGCCAGGTAAGGACAGGGCTGCTCCACTGTCCTCCGGAGGTCAGCTTATACAACGGATTATAGACTATGGTGAAAGCAACCCAGCTGGCTGGAAGACAGCTCTGCCAGGACTGCAGAAATCAGCCTCATTTTAGGAACCAGGTTAGTTTCAGGGTAAAGGCAAACTCAGACTCCATTTGTTTATCATTTGTGGTTTCTCTCTGAAATCTGTCACTTATTAAAAATTTTATTGACACAGACCATACATGAGAAATATGTAGATATCATTAAGTTATAGCCGGACAACGACATGAAACCAGTACCCAGGATCAAGAAGCAGAACATTATTATTTACACATTTCCCCAAGCATAACCACTATCCTAACTGCTAAGGCCATTGATTAATTTTTCCTGTTTTTTAACTTTATATGAATGGAATTGTGTAGGGTGTATTCTTTTGTATTTGGCTTCTTTTTTAAAAACAACAACAACAAAAAAAAAACAAACCTCAATATTATGTTGGTGATTATTCACATTATTGCATGTAACTGTAGTGCATTTGTTCTCATTATTGTATCATATCCATTGTGAGACTATACCATCACTTATTTATCCATTCTACCATTGATGGGCATTTGGGTAGTTTCCATTATCAGCTGTTGTGAATACTGGTGTTAAGAACATTCTTGTATGTTCTTTTGGTGAATATGTGTAAGTTCTCCCCACCGCCGCCAGGGAATGGGGATCCCAGGTTGGAGGATATACTTATGTTCAGCTTTAGTAGATCCTGCCAGTTTTCTAAGTGGTTGTTCTAATGTGCATCCCCCAACAGTATGTGAGAGCTGTGAAGGAGGACATTTCCAATAGGAGAAAGAACAAGGCAGGGGCAAAGTATGTAAAGGTAGAAGTGAGCATGACATGTCATTCATCTTGCAAGGAATTTTGGGCACTGCCTGGATGCATGCCCTGTGATGTGCTCAGAGTGATGGACAGACATGACCACAAAGAACCAGAATACCAGGTAGGAAGGCCTCAGGTGAAAAAGCTGAGTCAATGAAAGCACTGGAACAAGGCTCCTGGCCTCCTGCCTTGTCATCCACCACCTTGCTCTAGTTCAAGTTCTTGCCTTATGAAGTATCTAAACGTGCATCTTAGCAGCTGGCAGGTATTCAAAGAGCCCTCAGCTCCTGTAGCCCCTGCCCCATCCCAAGGATGTAGATTAGACACTATCCAAGGAATTCCCAGGAGAGGGAGACTTGAGTTTCAATGGACAATACTCATCACAGCTTGAGTCCACACCCAGACACAGAGCATAAGCCCAGGGAGAGCAGATGGTCTTATACCATCCATTCACCCCATCCCCGGCCTAACACTCACTTCTCACTGAAGTTACCGTCAAGCACAGCCTGTATCTGGTCACTGTGTGTGAGTGCTGCAGGCGATCTGTGGGCTGCTCTGTTGGGCAGAGGGAAGCACACACGTTTCCAAGTTCAATAACCTTGCTGCTTGGCAGTGGGTGCCCTGGGACTGCCTGGCCCTGGACCCCTCCACCCCCTCCCGCCACAGTTAGAGAAAGGCTCCTTGTTGAGGAGAGGAGCTGGTAAGGCTGCCTCCATGTTTCGCTCCCCCAAGGCCAGGTGTTTTGCTCGGCAGCAAACCAGAGCTGTCCTGGAACCAACCTTGTTCAGACTTCGTCACCCCGTCCATCACTGGGGCTTGGCTGCAGAGCCCAAGGTGCCAGGAGACGGAATTTGCATCTCATTTATTTTCAGCATTCCCCTCTGGGGAGGCTGGAGGAAAAGTCTCTTGGAATGACAGTGCTAGAAAGCCTTTGGGTGATCTCCCTGCTAATGGAGACCCAGAGGGCAGAGACTGCATCAGGTCCTACTGCTGGGCAGGATGGGGCAGAAACGGAGCTGAAGAACAACCCATGCTCCCCCCACCTTCCAGCCCCAACTCTTAGTATCACTGTTAGCCTTTCTCCCAGGCATGCCCACATCCCCCATCAGTGCGACTTGTGCCACCAGCGAAGGGGGGAAAGCTACCTGGTGTCCTAGTCCCAGGCAGCAGGGCTCATTCCAGGGATGGCTGTTGGGGCACAGCGCCCAGCACTGGGCTGCAGAGGGGCACGTTGTGATCTCCAGCCCCAAACCGCAGGCCGTCCCTGCATCTGTCAAGTGCGATCTCCCCCAGGCCCCGGGCCGGCCTCTCCAAACAAGCTATCTTTATGAAATGAAATGACTGCCCTTCATATATTAAAATAACACCTCCCCAGGAAGGACCTCGCGTCAGGGCTGCTGCACAAAGGGACATTCACAGGCTGGCAGAGGGAAGCTGGTGGAGGCTTGGCCCAGGGCCCAGAGGGAAGAGAGGATGGGGAGCTCAGGGCTCTGGGGTTACAGACAGGAGGGCGGGTTAAGGGGAGGCAGGGACGGGGGCTGTGGAGGCTCAAGGCTAACAAAGAAACTCTGGGTTCACCCAGGCAGTGCAGCCCACTCCCAGGTGATGGGACAGGTCAGGGCTCCCTCCGAGTGTGACCCTGGGCATGGCTGCTTCCAGCCTGCTCCCTAATGCCATGGTCTGCACTGCCGACACATCCCCCTGGAGTATGAGCAGGGACTCTGGTGGGGAAGTGGGGATGGAAGACATTTCAGAAGCCAGGACCTGTTTCCCAAAGACACTACAGGAAGAGTAGGCACAGAAGCCCAGCCTGTGGGCCCACGGACACCAGGCGGGTCTGCGGAGCCTGGCTGGCTGCCTTGTCTGCACCCTTCAGTCTGGGGGGTGCAGCTCTACATTTAGATTGACCCGGTTCTGATCCTAGTACTGCCTCTTCGTAGGCAACGGATTCTATCTCCCTTGGCATCAGTTTCCTCATCTGAAATGTGAGGACCATGGCAACTAATTCAAAAGACTTGTCATGAAGGTTAAACAAGAGAGTGCCAGAAAACGCAGAGCATGTAGTAAGCACTCAGTGCAGGTTTTCTTTCCTTATGCTCCACCATGTTATCAGGATTTTAAAATAAGCTGAGATATTTAACTCGGTTCCCAGAGCTCCCAGCCGATGAGCAAGCTAGTTAGCAAGGTTGAAAGAAAATGTAAACGGCATACACATATGTCTCACTGCAAGCACAGAGGAGAAAGACACTAAGTTGTTTCTGAGGTGTCAGGAGAGGTATCATATATTAACTCAACAAATGCACACTGAGTCCCTACTATGTGCCGAGCACTGTTCTGGGGATTGGGATAGTCGAAAATCCCTTCTCTCCTGGGCCTTACAGTCTATTGTGTGTCAGGGGGTGAGACAGACAGTAAACAAAAGACATAAGTAAATTATATAACATGTTAGAAGGGGGACGTTCTAGGGAAAAGGGTAAAATGCAGAAGGAACAGGGAGCAGAGGGGTTGCAATTTTAAGTAGAGTTGTCGTTGAGAAGGTGACGTTTGAATAAAGACATGCAAGAGATGCCATTTCCGAGGGCAGTGTGTCTGAAGGGAACAGCCAGAGCAAAGGCCGTAAGGCAAGCCCGTGCCCAGGATGAAGGAGAAACAGCAAGGAAGCCAGTGTGGCTGGAGCGGAGCCAGCGAGGGGGAGTGAGGGGAGGTGACCAGGGAGGAGAAGTGAGTTGAGGGCCGCTGAGCATTGTGAGTGTTGTAGGCCACTGTACAGATATGTCTGAGGTCCCCAGAGAGGAGGAACCTGCAGAATGGCCCTTGAGGGATGAGGAGGAGTTCACTGAGCCAGGAAGCAGGGAGCCTCAGACGTATGTTCAGAGAACAGACTCTTCCACAGGTGGAGGTCCCCTGGAGGGAGGCTGGTGAGACGGAAGGTTTTCAATGTATGTTTTGATAAATGGCAAGCTACCTCTGGGGAAGAAACAGCTCTTCTTCTTTCAGGCAAGATGGACCCACATCTCAGACCCTGCCTTCACAACTTTTCTGCCCAGGTACACACCTTCACATGATTGTCGGTAAGGATTGAAATAACACTTGCAAAAATACCTTGCAAACCACAGCATCCTATACAAACACAAGTGGTAGGTGTTGATGATCTGATACAAGAAAAACATAACTGAAATTTACTTTTATCCAAAAAAAGGTTTTCCTTCAGTATCTACACTGCCCCCAAGTCACGAAATAATCACACCACCACCACCCCGGTGTGTTGGCAGAGTACATGCTCAGGACATTTTTGTTGAATGAATGAATGAATGAATGAACAAGTGAGCAAATGAAGGAAAGAAAGAATCCATGTATGAAAGCACACAGTCCCTACCTCAGACAGGCAGTACTACTGGTGAGGAATGTGGAAAGGCAAATTCCTCAGTCAGGGGCTGTGACGGTGCTCCAGCCCTGAACCCTAATGATGGCTGGAAAAACGGGCCCAACCTTCCCCATCCCCAAAGGTGGCTACCCCCAGTCCCTGAGCCCAGGCTAGTCTCCCTCTGATAAAAACCACCACTGTCTCACTTAGCGGGTGCCATCAGAATGCTCTGCTAATGATGTGTGATTAGACCTGACCTGAGCAAGACTCCTATTTCACTGACCTCAGGATGGCAGAGGTTTGCCCTAGAGGCAGAGAAAGAAAATCACACAGGCAGAAAGAGAAGAGACCCAGGGAGCTGAGGCCCAGCTCAGGGTCCAAGGGGAGCCAGAGTGGCCCGAGCAGCACAGTCAGGACAAGGTAGGTGCTCTGCATCTTCAACGGGACTCCTGAAGCCAGAAAGAATCTTGCCGGTAAAACCGCCCTCACTTCCTTGTTGGCAGTTCTGAAATCCAAAGAACTCTTAAGAACCACAAGTCTTTGGTAACCTGACCTGAACCTTCCAGGAGGCTAGATAGAACCTTTTTTTCAAAGCAAAATTATTAAATGTTTAATTAAATAGCTACAAAACCATAACGTTGTCAACCATAGAGTCTTAATCTGTCCCACTTTTTTGTAAACAGGCATGTTTCACTGCACCATTATTAATGTGTATGATTACGGTGCTGCTGCAGGCCCCAGTGAGGCGTTAAATGATACATGGATATATGCACCATACTTTACCCTCTAAAATCCCCAAAAGATTGAATTCTAAAACAAATGTGGCTTCTAAGATTTTGGATAAGGGATTGGGGATCTGTTCTACTCAGTTGCAGATTTCTTTAATTGCTTGTTCATTCACTCATTCATTCATTCAGCAAGTCTTCACTGCCTTCACCATGTACATGTTACCCTTTTGCTGTTAGAGAAAAGGGTCCTGAGTATGCACTTATTCATTGGCGAGCACCCACTGAACTGTGCTGGATGTGAGATCCTGAGCTGGGCCTACAGGGGCTCATCTTGTATATCTCCGTTGTTGAACTTGTCCCACTGAGCTACAGTCCTCTGTTTCCATCTGACCTCCACTCCAGGCCAGGGTTCCTACGAGCACAGGGCAGAATCTTCTGCTTTGCCCAGTAGAGCTAGGCATGCACATGGGTCTCAGCAAATCAAGTGTCCACAAGACCTCCTACAGCCATGGAGAAGGCCCAGGCCCCGCTCTGTAAGGCACTTGGGTACCCCTGGAGAAGTAGGTCACCCAGAGTGGGAGCTGGAGGAATCACAGACCAGCAGGGCAGAAAGGACCTGCCAGTGCTTCGTGTTCAGTCCATCCCAGGGTTTTGGTCCCCTTAATCCAGGCTGTGCCAAGGTCTCCAGGACACCACTGAGACCCACTCCATTACACACAAGGACAGTTATGAAATATTCTGTCTGGTAAGAGGAAATCTCATTTCCTGGCATTCTTCCCATGAACCTCAGGAGCAGTGAGAGACGGAATTCATCCTAAGGAGGGGGAATCAAGGAAGTCTTTCTGAAGGAAGTAATAGCATAGAATTTTGAAGAAAGAAAAAGATTTTGATAAGCTCTGTGTGTTTGTCTAGTGGTGGTTCTGCGGGGGTGTGTGTGTGGTTTCAAGAGAAACGCTTGGAAATAATCATTAGTCCTGGTTGTGGAGGACACAGGTGATGCAGCTTCCAGATCCCACTTTAATGAAGGACTTGCCCCAGCTGCTGGCAGTGCTGTCTGAATACAGCCTTCAACTGCCAGCCACTTGGGGCTTGCCTTAGCTGTAGAGCCACCTCGTTCAAGATCCTGCTCTTCCAGAGCACTGCACATCCAGGGATGGATCAAGGGAGGTGTATGAAGACCTAGCCCACTGTTTCAGATCCAAGCTTCCCCATGGAAAGGCCTTCACACCTGCATCTCCTCTGCCCAATATGCTCCTCCCCCAACCCCTTTCCCAGACGAACATGTTGACTCCAAGAGTCTCCTTAATAAACCCTAAGCACACGAAACTGTCTCAGAGTCTGCTTCCCGGTGACCTCAACCTGCGACACTGGGGAGCTCAAAACAGGGGGCACGAGGGGACTATGGGAACATAAGTCTAGAGAAGCAGGCAAAAGGTACCCTGCCCTTCAAATGGCAGGACCTGGCCAGCCCGTAAATTCTCTCACTAGCAGGATTAGGGTCTAGGGTCAGCCTGCTCTCACAGGAGTTTAAGGGGCTGGTGCTAAGGCTGTGAATTGGCATCAGCTGAGCACATGCCATGTTCCAGGCACTGCACACCTGTATTTAATGGGATCTTCATAACGGCTCTGCTAGTAGGTATTGTAACTCCTTATTCTTAATAGATGAAGAAACTGGACACTGGAGAGGTTAACTAACTGCCCCAAATTATGAAGCTAGAAAGTAGCAGGAATTGAATGCATGTCTGATTCCAGAGTCTGTGTACTTCCCCAGGGGTGGCCCCCAGCCCTCTGCAGAGCAAAAGCACGGTGACCTCTACAACATGGTCTAATCGTCCGTGTTCTCTAAATGGAGGAAGCAAAAACCTAGTTTTCTTCTCTTGGTGCTCAGAGCTCAGACTATGGCCGGGGTCAAGGCTGAGGCTGTGGTTGGGGTCACTAGTGTGTGGGACTTTGGGTTCAGTCTGAGACTATCCAACAGCATTTTTGTCTCTGTAAAATTAACTAACCATGACCCTTCTGGAGCCATCCTGCTCTCTCAACCCAAACCACCTTTTAAGAGAGAAAGAAAACAGAAAGGGGTGGGAGTGGGCACCAGAGAGTAAGGAGACAGATTCGAAGGGGTCCCATTCAACCTTTTATCCATCATCAAAACCCTCCGTCATTAGGATCGCTGTGCCCGTCTGTCCCATAACATTTACAGACAATCATAAAAGGGAGCGTAATGACTGCAATTACAACTGAAGGACTGCTTTAATGAATATTAAACAGCTTTGAACATCAAAGTATTGACTGAAGTGGAAACCTAATATCTCTCCTCCTAGCCCTTTCCGCCTCGCGAAAGGCCAAGGCAGATGGCCTGGACTTCTGTGGGGCTGTCAGGAACAATTTGCACGAGTCACCAAGTGGCACTTTGAACAAGCCCTTCTGCCTAGAGGCCGGCCCAAGAAATAAAGGGATCTGCCATTATCTTCTCTGCAGCAGTCAATCAGCAGGGGAGGAAAAGGGCCGTTTCACAGAGGAAACCTGGAGCCCTTGAGAAGCAGACAGGGTGTTCCCTCCTAGGGGAGTCTGCTCAGGTCTGACTGGAGGGGAGAAGGTCCTGCTCACCTGACCACTCTGGAGCTCAACCAGCACTGCTCAGCAGCAGGGAGCAGGGCCCATGCTACCTGGTCAGCCTTCTCTCACCTCCCCCAGCCCTCCCAGACCCTTTTGTGGTTCTGTCTGCCCACAAGTCCTCCTGCCTTCAGTTGTTCATTCAGATATTTAGGGAGCTGAGTGAGATGGCCCCTGTGGTCAAGGAGTTAAGAGTCTAATGGTAGAGACAAAGGTACAAGCAGGTAATTCTGATGCAGAGGGATAACCATGTGGGCAGACTCATGGGTTAGAGAGGGAAGCATGGTTGGGGCCATGGTTAAGGCAGGTCTGGGGTCTCGAAGCACCCAGGGTTGAATTAGAGAGACAGACAAGTGGCAGTCTGTGGGACAAGTGCCATGTGAAAATCCAGGAGGAGGGGCAGTTGGGGCTCCTGAACCAATCAGGGAAGGCTTCATAGAGGAAGTGGTCCCAGAGCTGAGTGTGGAAGAGGGAGAAACTTATCTGTAGAGCAGGGAAGCACAGGGCACCCCAGGAACAGGCAGCCACTGTCCCATGATAAGCCTCCTCCTCCTGATCACCCCCACCCACTCCCACTCCCCCTACACACCCTTCTCTTGGACAGCTCCCCACGGTGGCCCTGATATCTGTTGTTCATGAACTGCCACGTGATTTCTGTCAAGCCTCCCACAAGCTGCATTCCTGTTGGCCCCGGGCAGCCTTTACCAAGAGGTTATTGGTGGGGGTAGTGTGACGGACAGGTGCTGTGCTTGCTGCTTTCTCAAAGGACCCCTGTAATCTCCTAGCCTTGACATTACCGAGGAAGCTTCTGATCATTCTCCATAGGCTAGGCTCTCAGGTATGTGCCTCTCTTATAAACCAGAGACACAGAATAAGGGTTCATTAAACAGTTCTGGAGTGAATGAGCAGCATCTGTGTTCCAGCAAACAGAGGTCCAGGGAAGAGCTGACACCCTCCCTCCCCCAGGAAGAAGCCCGGAGTCCTTCACAGGCCACCCAAGGACCTTTGCAGTCTGACCCCAGTGACCCTAAAGGCTCTTAGCTGTGGATTCCAGCTACTCCATACTCTCTACTCTACTCTAGGGCCAGTGCTGGACAACCCAACTTCATCTGATGACAGAAATTCTATAATATATCTGCACCACTAGCCATAGTGTTGAGCATTTGAAATGTGGCTAGTGTGACTGAGAAATTGAATTTTACTAAATTTAAATTTAAATAGCCACATGTTGCTAGTGGCTGCCATATTGGATAGCACAGATCTAGCCACAAATTCATCATGGCCTCGCAAACGTGCCCTGTGTTTCCATGCCTCTGGGCCTTGGTGTATATTGTCCCCTCTGCTTAAAATGTCATTTCCCTCTTCTCTAGCTACTTCCTTGGAGAAGTCTTCCCAGGCTGAGTGAGATGCCCCTTCTATCTCCCACAGCCCCTGGGCTTCCTCTGGTGACAGCACCTACTGTGTGTAGTGCTGCCTATTTATTTGTCCATCTCAGCTTCGATCCCAGTGATGTTCGTGGGAGGGCGCCCTCTGAGGGTGTACATCACATCATCTGGGGGCTTCTGTACACCCCTATACTTGAGGCTTCTGCACAACCCACAGCCCTATACCTGCATGTGCTGTACACCTACACCTGGGTCTCCTGCACACGCCCTACGCTCTGCTCTTCCCTGAGATCCCACTGTGCCTCTCCTCCTACCCAGCTGAGCCTCAAGGACTTGGTGACCTAACTGTGAAAGTGCTGGGCATGAAAAAGGGCTGAGGGTCATGTCTCAGGGCAGAAATGAGTCATGAGAGAGCTCCTTGGGGTGAAGGAGCTGTGTCTGCTTTGTGTCTGTGTCCCCCGTGCCCAGCACAGAGCCAGGCGCAGTGATGAGGTGAGGGTTCTGTGAGGAGGCAGGGAGGGACTGGGAACTACCTGGGGTAGAGTCAGGGCTTCAGAGCCCAAGAAATTTATTAGAGACCAAAGCTCCACCTCCTGGGGCTTCCTGGCCAGGACAGTTAGTCTGGTGGGTGGTGGGGCTTCGAAACTGGTCTGAAGGCAGGTGGAGGGAGTTCCCTCCCCATATCCCCCAGGCTCACACATGCCTCCTATTACCATAAATGAGAATGGCTGCTAAATCCTGCATTAGGCTAAAAACTTAACACCCAGTAAATATTTATTAATCGCATGTACTCCTAATTAACCCCCGCTGGGCCAGGTGCTCCAGCAGGTCAGGCTAAAAGGTCTGCCTGCCTCCTCAGACGGCTCTCCCTCACCCACATTGAGCACACCCTCTGGGGCAGGCCGTAGGATGAACCAATGACTTGAAGCTCCCCCAGGAGCTCGCTCTGGGGAAGGAGAGAGATGGGTACATTCCTCCCAAACCTGACGAGCAGAAAAGAGCATGAGGCATGCAGAAGAAGCCGTAACGGGGCACTGAAGGGAGGTGGATGTTTGCAGTGGGGAAATGACAGGAGGCTTCCCAGAAGAGGGGGGACCTGGGCCTGACCTTGAAGGATGGGGAAGCAGGATGTGCTAATGGGTCAGGGTCAAGGAGGCCATTAAAAGAGCTGGGACAAGGTGACCGAAGGGAGGTGGAGAAGCACAGGGTACGGGGGAAGCAGCAAGGAGCATGGGAAGCACAGCGGTAGGGAACGAGGCAGGAGGAGAGAGAGTGGAGCCGTCAGTGGGGTCCACGTCGGGGACACCTGGTGGAGGAGGTTAGCTTTTACTCTGTGAGTAGAGACACCGATACAAGGAGTCCTTTCCCACGCTAGGGAAATATTTATTGGATCAAACCCCCAACCCCTCCAGGAAACGATGTTATTGTGGTCCCAGCGATGGAGCAGGAAAACGCTGCTGCCCCCCAAGTCCTCTAACTAAGTGCCTAGGCTATGTCTCCGCCTCTCTTCCAGGGCAACCTGGCACGGGAGGGAGGGAGGTCCCAGAAAGCCATGTCCATCCACAACCCTGTGGAGGACTCCCTCCCAACACTCATCCCTGCCCTTCCTTCTGCCAGAATGCCCCCAAATATCTCCCCATCGTACCTGCCTCCAGGCCAGAAATCCCACCACTAGTGCGGTTCTTCCACGTGAGTTAAGCATTGCCCTCCAGATATTATATAGTCTGCTTGCAAAATATAAATTCCTCCCTCCCCCCCGGTATGGCTGACTCCTAATGCTGCAAATCACATAAATTCAATAAGCCTCCCTTCAGATGAATTAGATTTAATTCAACATAATTTAATTCTACAGAAACCAGTTAACATGCTAAAGCTGGAGCCTGGGGCTTGGAGGACACAAAGACCAAGATTGAGGCTGTCCTCAGAGGAGCTCACAGCCAAGGGTTGGGGGCGGGGGGACAGGGGCACAAAGAGCTGTGGACCCAGGGAGAAATTGTGACTGCCAGAACAGACTCACGGGGCAAGGGGTGCTTGAAAGACCAAATGAAGGGAGGCGACACATGTAGAAGTGCCTGGTTCATGCCTGGAGGGCAGTAGGTTCCCAATAAGTGGTTGTGAAGCTTAAATTCCATTCCCTCATTTTCCCCCAAGGATCCAAGCCTTGAGGAGGCCATGGTGGGAGGAGCAGTGAGAACCAGCTTCTGGGGAGAGCAGGCCTGGCCGGAGCATTGGCAGCTGGGGACAGGGAAAGGGATGCTAGCTAGGTGTCTGAACAGGAAGATGTCAGAAGAGTCCCCTGACTCAGCCTCCCTCTTTGGGCTAGTTTCTGGTTAGAGTTCTCTGGGGAGTCAGTGTTTCCTCCCCATTCCAGGCACCAATGAACTGGTACCCTGCATTTACCTGGTTCCTCCAGCCGCCCATGGCTGTACTTCTATTTCAGATGGGAGTCCACCCTTTCCCATCTTTTAGGGCTGGCCCCACACGTCCCCCACTCTGTTGCTCTATATAAACCCTCGTCTTTTAATCTTTCTCTCTCTGCATGTCTATCTCTCCCTTTCCCTCTTCCTCCCCCCCCCTCTTTATCGCTCCTTCTTCTCACCCCACCTCGCCTTACATACCCTCTGGTTTCTCTGGAATGTGTGTGTGAGAGCATACTGACATACATATCTGGCAGGACTCACCTCACATCTCCAACACTGAACCAGTTTCAGAGGGAAAGAGGGGTGCAAGGAAAGGCTTTGGCGCTGGGGAGACCTATTTACTGGCTGTGAAATCCTGCCTGGAATCTTACAAGTCCCCTACACCTGTCACTCTTAGACCCAGGCACTCTGCATTATTCCTGGGCTTAGAGGCTTTCACAGCACTACTGCTGCTTCCCAATTTTCTGTGCCCAGAAATGCATCAAGGATGGCTCAGAGAGAGCACAGACTTCCCGGAGGTCAAACCACAGGCCTGTGGCCGAGCTGGGATCGGAAACCAGGTTTCCTGACCCCCAGCTCAGAGTGCTCCCTACTCCAATTCCCTGCCTGCAGCACTACGGCCCCGTGAAAGAGAAACCGTACCAGCTACATCTGTGTGGTGCTTGCCACATATCACAGGCACTGGGCTCAGGGGTTGCATGACTCCTCGAAGAAACTCATAACTGATTTCATCTTGAAAACAAGCCTATGAGGTGGTTACTATTATTGTCCCCATTTACAGATGAAGGAGGAATTTAGGCTCAGATAGGTAAAGGAACTTGCTAAAGGTCAACAGCGAGCACATGGCACAGCTGAATTCGGCCCAGGCCATCCATTGTAGCATCAAGCTTCCTGCTCCCTGACATAGTGAACTAATCAATGCCTTTCTGAGGACCCAGGAATTCGGACTGCCGTCTTGAGCGTGCCCTTCCTCTGCTCTCAGCACTATTCTCCCCTGATAAGGTTTGAGCGCAGCAAGGCTCCATCAAACCTCTCCGTGGACCCCAAGTCGGGACCTGCTAGGCTACAACTCCACTTGGTAGCAGCCTGGCTGGGAGCTGTCAACCGGCTGTCAACTACACCACAGGGAAAGCGGGATTTCTTCACAGCTGCCTCTGTAGTTCAAAGAACAGGGGCCCAGAATCTTGACTATGATGGCCTGGGAACCTTAAAAGCAAAAGACAGCTTAATAATGCAGAAACAAAACAAAACACTGCAGGCCCCTTGGCCCGGCTCTTGAGGGTAGCCGGAAGCTTAGTGGGGGAACCTTCCAGTGCCAATCCCTTGTGTTGTCAGTCCCCCTCCGGCAACAGGTACGATGCGCCCTAGGAACACACAATGCCTGTCCCTGGAATAGGCTTGGAAGTCTCCTGCCTGCACGTGACAGGCAGCCCATGTGAGCGCTGGCTGCACTGGTCTGAGGGGAAGGTGGGGGGAGTCCGGCTCCAATAACACACATGTTCCAGGCACAAAAATGTGGCCATTCAAGCAGGGATGCCATACCTCCAGGGCTGGGGCTGCAGGGTCTAGGCCGCCTTGGCAAATACACTTCCGTGCTTACTGGAAACACTTTCTTTCATGATGAGGGATTTGTTTATTAGTCGGCTGGGCCACTAACATAGCGTTTTACAAGGGAGTCTATGGTCACTGGATTCTGACTGCTAAGCTCTCCTCGGCCACTGTTGAATAAAGGGGATATTTAACCAAAAACAGGTAGGCCCATCTTTCTTAAAGAAAATGATCTGAGAATAGAAACTAATATAAGTTCAAAAATTATTTGTTGAGCACCATTCTATATGGTGCCATATACCTACCAATTACCCTTCACATTCCCTGTATCCTTTCCACTTAAATAGATGAGGAAACTAATGCTCAGACATGCATCAGGGCTTGAGGTTGCCCCATAAATATGGTGGGAAACTGGGATTTGAACCTGGTTTTTCTGACTTCCGAGCCTGATGCTTTTTCTACTATGCCATATCAGGGAGGAGAAGCTGGTGCCCGGGTGCATCCATGTGTACCTACCAAAAGGAGGAGGGTCCCAGGTGCCTGGAGGCCACGAGAAAAGCACAGCGGGGAGTCCTTCCAGAAAGCAAGTTAGTAGGAAAACCCTCATGATATTTCATTTGAGTTATTTCCGTTTTGTGTAGTAGCTGATGGAAAGAAAGCTTTAAGGGTCCTCCCAGCAACAAAGTTAAGTGATTGCAAGATTCACTGTAGACATCATGTCTTACAGCCCACCCTGCTCAGTCAAGTTGGGGTGAAAGGCGACTGGGCATGTGCAGGATAAGGAAAGAGAGACTGATTAGAGGTTTTGCCTCCTCTCCCATTCCAAATTTTCTGGATTTCTTTTCCTTTCTCATTTGACAGTCACCTTGATGACTGTTCTTGCCTATGTGATTACAGAAACTTGAGAATCATCTAAATATGCTCTGTGGCCACTAGAAATAATGCCATGGACACGTTTTTACCGCAGTGGAAAGATGTTCATGATCTGTGGTGAATTGAATAAAGGATGGTAGGTATAGCGATGATCCCATTTTTAAATAAATATGCATTCATCTACATACACGCAAATAGAGACATAGATTTGCATGGGGAACTGTCTGGATGGATCTACATCAAATGTTCAGAGTGTGATCTCACCAGGTGGTGGAATTTTATATTTTTTTGTTTATGCCTTTTATAAAGATTACATACTCTATAATAATACATGCTAGTATGATTTTAATAGGAGAAAGAGAAAACTTTAGAATCGGATCACTAGTTGGGTGATCTATGACAAGTCACAAAGTCTCTGAGCCGCAGCTTCCTCATGCGTCAGTGGGGCTCACAGCCCTGCTGCCAGGGCTGCTGCTGTGCTGTAGATAAGCTAACAAGTGCGCTCAGTCTATCCTTCTCTCGGGCTCCTGGCCTCTCCCTCTCTCCCACTTCCAGTCTCTCACCACCTCCCCTGTCCCTTTCCTCTCCATCCCATCCAACCCATACTGGCTGAGAGCCCAGCTGAGCCGCACAAAATCCACCGATTTCCCAGTCAGCAGCAACAGGTCCTGCACCGTCACCGCGATCCTCCCTTCACTCACTGGGGCAGCTTCAGGGAGGGCTGTCCCAGGGTTCCGGAACACCTGCCCCTCGCTGCCCTTTTCTGTGCTGGCTCCACAAGGAGGCCAACCCCCCGCCAGCCCTTGGATGGCTCTGTCTGACTGCAGCTTCCGGACAGGAGGAGCAGACCCTGCTCTTTACAGAGCTGGGAGGCACAAATCGAGGCCAGCACAGAGGGGCTACATGTGCCTCGTCTCCCAGTCTCGCCTCCTGAGTGAATCGTGCATCACTCACACTTTACCTTTGTTCCTGCCATTCCTTCCGCTGGGTCTGCTCTTAATGATAATAATTGACATTTATTAAATACATATGGATCCATTTTATAGTACTCACTTTAAGTATGTGAAATGGGTACTCTTACTAGCCCCATTTTACAGATGAGGAAACTGAGGTTAGAGAGGTTCAGGGGCTAGGAAATAACTCTAATTCATCCTCTAAGACTGACTTCATGGAACGGGGACCTCCTCAGACGGCCTTTTCTGACTCCCCGGGCTGGATCAGGGACCCCCTTTCTCAGCTGTCTGTCTGTCCAGGACTGTCTGGTCATTATTTACTGAACCAAAATAGTAGTAATTAACCAGCAATATTCTAGGATGGCCATGAGTAGAGAGCATCCCGTCACTCAGCGAGTACAAGCATGAGTTAGTAACCCCAGTGACAGCGCCTCGCAGTGGACCTGCACGTGGGTGGGTGTACCCTCCGTCTTCCCCTCCTGGAGTCCAGATGCTTCTTCCTCAAGCCCAAGCCCCTGCAGCAGTAAATAGTGTGGTACCTAGAAAAGGCCCAGACCCGCCTGCTGCATGACCCGGGCCAAGCCATTTCAGTCTCTGAGCCTGTGTCCTCATCCATAAAACGGAGATAAAAATACCTTTCACCTGGCATAGACAGCTCTTTCACTCCAATATCCATTCTCTCATTTTCTTTAGTAGTAACAAAACTCCTGATTTTTAGCTGGTCGCCCAGCTACCCAGAAAAGACCTCCTTTCCCAGTCTCCCTTGCAAGTGAGGTGTGGCCAAGGTTCCAAGTTGCAGCTGATGGGATGTGACAGCATTGATGGGTCTAATTCCATACCCTGCCCTTTTTCTTGCCCAGAAGGGTCTGGAATGCCAAGGGCAGGAGTGGTGAGCCACCTTGGATCGAAGGCAGTGCCTCATGCTGGCAGAGAAATAAAAGGAGGCCAGGCCCTTCACAGCTCCCTGCAGTTGAGCAGCCACCCAACTAGGACTTCTACAGGAGATAAGATATGGTTACCTCAACATAAATCGGCTGTACCCTTAGGATGAATCCATATTCCTTCTAACAGCCTTGTAAGGTCATTGCGACAGCTCAATGAGACAATGCCTGTTAAAGGACACCTTAGTGGGGCATAATACGTGGGCGGCATTCTGATGGTTAAAATGAATTTACTCCAGTGGAGTGACCCCCCTGGAAACCCTCTCTGGACAGTCCTGGGAGGGACACTCACCAAGATGAATCTCCTCAGAAACTTCTGGGGCCTTTTACCATTTTCTTCCCAGGGCCATCTTAGGATAGAAAGACACAGATATTGGGGAGCAAGTGTCTTATTTTTAGGGGACAGAAGATTCTTTAAAGGCCAAAGAATCCCAAGTCATTGAAGCTTCTGGGATCATTTGGACAGTGTACCAGCCACACGTGGGCAAGGCCCTGGACATGGGTCCAACATGGTCTCTGCCCCAAGAAGCATTCAGGAGTTTTGTGAGAACCATGTGGCCCCTCCAAGGCCATACACTCCCAAAGGGTAACCTCTGGCTTCTGCTACCCCTTGTCTGTTCTCCAGGACCGGCTACATAACTTGCAGGGCCCAGTACAAAATGACAGCGTAGAGCCCCTTGTTTATAAATCATAAAGAATTTCACAGTGGTGACAGTAGAGCATTAAAACAAGCATGGTGTCCTGTGTTACCACGTGGGCCTCTCGCCCATGGAGTTGGCCTGTCCACTCAGTGCCCAGTCCCGTGCCCTGCACATGGTAGGCAGGCAGTCAGCAGGCAAATGTTTGTGGAAGTGGATAGAATCTGTGTGGATTGTGCAACCCAGAGCACTCTGGCCTCCTCATCAAAGCTGTCGGGCTGGAGGTGGTTTTGTTTTTCTTTTTCCCAGTCTCA
Source organism: Hipposideros armiger (assembly GCF_001890085.2). Lineage (NCBI taxonomy): Eukaryota > Metazoa > Chordata > Mammalia > Chiroptera > Hipposideridae > Hipposideros > Hipposideros armiger. The sequence goes on from NW_017731955.1 coordinate 753,374, forward strand.
ATTCTTTACATGTTCTTGGAGGAGGGGGCGGAGGGAGGCACGGGGTCAGGGGCTAGAGGCCACACAGAAAATACACTTTCCTGGATGAGTGAGTGGGCAGGAGTGAGCAACAGGAATTTCTGAGCCGTTCCCCTTGTTTCTTGCCACAAGATATAAACTAATCTATTTAGTTAGAAAAACATGGTTTATTGCAATCTAAGTAATTTGTATTTCTTTTTCTACCACAAGATGTAAACTAATCTAGTTAGCTAGAGCAAGTTGGTTTAACTGAATTCAGAGTAATTATCCTCCAAAGCAAAGCGATGTGTGTGTTTTTTTGGTTGCTGGGATTTTTTTTTTCCTTTTCCAGTATTCAAAGGTTGAGACATATATGCACTTATGATTAAATAAAACCCAGCCGTCTTTTGGTTTGCGGGGCCTTGGCCTTTCTGGAGGGTCTCAGCCCCCGTCACCACCACCTGGGATTTCCCGAAAATGTGCTGGAGGTGGCATGGAAAATCCAGTATGTGTTCTGGTGGAAAAGCAATTTGTAACAAGATTTCCTGGAGCAGTTGAGTTCCAACTCATTGGGAGGGTATTTACATGTGCTGAGAGGGCTGACAGGGCAGCCTAAGCCTGAGAAGATGGACACTGGGCCTCATCTGGTCACCTCAGGCTGGCGGAAGAAGGGGGCCCTCCAAGGTGGCCCCTTGTGTACTCGGCTCTATATGACAGGTGAACTCCCTCCTCCCAGGCCTGCCATGTCACACTCCCTGGCCATTACTCTCCCCATGGGGCAGGGGAGAAGGTCTCGGGGTCTAGGAAGTGGTCTGTGGCCTTGAAGCTGGGAAGAGCCCAGGCTGACCACGCAGCGTTCCCAGTCCCACTGACACACCCTCTGCAGCAGGTTGCTGACTCATTTCCAGAACGGCTGGGCATCTGGACTGTGAGAACGTTCTCCCACTCGACCAATTCTGTTTCCCCACCAGGCCCAGCTTGGTCCTCTCTGAGCTGGTCTTTTCCCGGATATTTGGGGAAAGCAACAGTCTTCTCCCCAAGTGCCTCTTCTCCACACTGACCCCTGGTTCTTTTAGGTCCTCGTAGCCCACCTGCCTCACTCCCACCACCTCCTCTAGACACAGACCCATTCTTTCCTCAACGCCCATGAGCACGGGGGAGGGCACAGTCGGATAAAAGTATCCACCTGCCCTGTGGGCTGGACACAGGGTTTGGCTGGAGTAAGCCAGTGCAGCTTCCAGTGGTAATCCCACTGGAACAGGGACACCTGGGAGTAACCTAAATGATACCACCTGTAATGGTAGAGAGACACTCAATGGGAACCCTTTGGTTCTAGCAGATACAGCTGGTGGCTTATTTAGTGTCTTTCTGCCCTTCATCCTTAGATCAGGTGTCCAACCTTTCCCCACCTGACTTGAGGTGGCTGCTTTTTTGTCCCTTCAGGCCCCAGCACAGACCCTGGATGGGAACATGGGGGGTGGCTACCTTATCAAAGCATCTGGCACAGTGTGGAATCCCCACTTCCCTTCTCCCTTCCTTTCCTACCCATCACAATGTCTTATCACCTGGCTTCAGGAGAAGAGCAGACATATCTTTTCTGATTGAGAATAACAGAAGGGCAATAAATAAGTAAATAAATCGACTGAAGGACAGGAGGAGAAAGAATTTACTATGTGCCCACACAGGCAAATATTCTCTCTTTTAATTTTCACATCAACTCGAATGAGGGTATTGCTGCTGCCATTTTATAGGTGAGAAAACTGAGGCTTGGTCATTCAATTTGCTCAAGTTCAGCAACTGAGACTCTCAAAGTGGAGAGTTCCCCCTTCCCCCGCCTATCTCCATATCCTATGTCACACCCACAGCCCAATGTGCCACCTGCTTTGGGTAAAGTGCTGAACTCCTGTTTTGGGCTTCTAGATTCTCTGTAGACTTCTCAGTGTTTCCAGACACACCTTATGGCAGGGCCTGGATAACTGGAAATGGGGGAGAATATTCACCTTTGAAAAAACGTCCAGCACCTGGCAGGTGAGGCTGCGAGCTCGGACCCCTGCCCATGTCCCTGAAGGCCAGGCCAAAGACCACAAACACCTTCCTTCTCAATCACCTTGGCAAAATGACTCCTTGGCCCAGTCCTCCAAAGGCCAGAACCAGCTCCAAGAATGCGAGCGTGAGGCAGACACCAGGACGTCAGGAAGAGGGCGGGATGTGACCTGAAACCTCTCACACACACTAATGTTTTTCTTAGGGAATTCCCTCCCTCAGCTCTTTCTCTCAGGTTCCCATCATGGTGACCCGGGTAGATTCTGTTGAGCCTGCGAGGGGGAGAGCAGGCCTCCTCGGGATGGTGACAGAGCGGGGCGCTCTGTGATGGACTGTTGGAATTAATGAAGGAAGGGGCCCGGAGCCAGCTCGTTTGCCCACGGGCAGTTTTAGCAGCAGTGTGCAATTGGTAATTGAAATCAGGGGTGAGTGCTGGTATGCAAGAAGCCAGCTTCCAATACAAACACAGAAGACGACTCAGGCACCCACTGGGCCTCTCTCCTCCATCGCCAAACCTTCCAGGGTGTCTGGGCCCAGCCCCCGTGGAGAGAAAGAGTACTACTGAGGAGGCCCGTCAGCAGAGTCTGAAACTGGCTTTGGCGGGGCCATGGCGGTGGAGTTAGCCTTCCTGTGTGGCCACCAAGGAGCCCAGTTTGCTTCCCTTATTCAGCCAACAGGCTGGCTGCTGGGGCTCCAAGATAAATCAGACAGATGTGACCCTTTGTGCCCGGTGCTGTGGGTACAGACCTGACTAGACATAGTCCCTGCCCTCCTGGAACTCAGTCATGGGGCGACAGATGTGAAAAGAGCCCACTCCAGTACAGTGAGGTGAATTTCACACGGCAGATGTAGCAAGGAACAGAGAGTGGGAGGGACAGACAAGGCTTCCTCACCCAACCTCACCCGTGTCTTTCAAGTACTGAGAACAGTGTCTGGAACATAGTAGGTGCTCAGTAAGCATGTCTGCGATGGAAAGGAGTGAGGCAATTAAGGAAAGGCATTCCAGGCAGAAGAACTTCACACACAAAAGTTGGGAGGAGGAAAAAACAGGCGACCTGATGAAAGGCTAGAAGGAGCGCCCTAGAACTGGGTCTCAGGAGGTGAGGGAGTGAGCAGAGGCTACAAACCCTTCTTAAAGATCCCTAACAATCGAATATATCTACTCAAATTGGTATTTGCCCAAGGTTACACACAGTCTCTCAGTGATGGGTTCTAGAGCCAGAGACATAGGGGCTCACATTTAATAAACGTGGGTTATACCCCAGGTCTGGGCTGGATCATTTATACAAGCTGCACATACAAGTTGCCTCACCCAGTCGCATCCCATGACCCAGTGAGAGAATCTTTGTGGACCCATTTTACAGATGCATAAAGTAAGACTCCAAAAGGACAAACAAGGTGCCTGAGCTCACTCAACTCTCGAGGGGCTAAGCAGGAAAGAAAGACAGGTGATTAGAACGTCCAGGCTCTTTCACTCTCCAGAGTGAAGTTGAAGTCTGAGACAGTTGGGGCAGAAACAAGGGCGAGGCCTTTGTCCACGCCCAGCCATCCTTTGAGGGCTGGCCCCAGTGAGCGTCAGCCAGAACCAGAGCACCCGTGGCTCCTGTGGCTGGGGAAGTTGGGCGGGGGGGAATGTCCTGTCAGTCACAGTCTCCTATGACAGGGCACGAGGCAGCTGCTGGACCTGGCGCTGGACCCTAGGAGCTGAACACTCAGGGTGAGCCCGCTGTGCCCCCACCTCTCCCTTGCCCCTGAGGTGGTGACCCCCAGCTGCCTCACAGCCATGGCTGACAGGTCTCTGGGAGACACCTGTTTTTCATTGCAAGCCCCTGTGGCTCTCAGGCAGCGGCTGTGTTTGTTTTGGGGGGGGCGGGGGTTGTAGGGTGGAAGGGGAAAGCTGTTTCTGGAGGTCTGCAAGGATTTAGGTTGCTAAGGAGGCCACAGACAGCCCTCAAGGAAATGAGAGTGGGGAAGGGATCTCCAGTGCAGCACAGACGCTGGCCTGGGGTTCCTGCTCATTCTCAGAGGGGCGGAGGGGTGGCAGACTCGGGGTTGTGGTGGAGACAACATTGCTGAGGACAGGCCCTTAAAGAAGGTTCCCTGTGCCATTTATTTATTCATTCATTCACTCACTTAATATTGGAACATATCACTGAGTGCCAGAGTCACAAGAATGAATCAAACACGCTCCCAGCCTCTAGGGGCTCACTGTCTGCTGGGGGGACAATGAAGCAAACAGACCAGTCATGTGATGAGTGCTGTGACAGAGGGCAGCAGCAGAGGGGGCTGGGAGAGGCATGCAGGATAGAGAGGCTAACTACTAGGGGCAGGGGCAGTCAAGGAGGGCTTTCAGGAGGAGAGGGCACTTTATAGAGTCTTGAAGGTCAAAGTACATGTGGAAAATGAGAAAATGACATCTCACACAGGGTGAGGAACAACGGCTGCAGGGATAGAAGTCGAAGAAAATTTTGTGCAAATGGCAAGAAATTCCATATGAATTTCCAGCCACTCCAAATGGCTGGAGAAGAGCGTGTTGGGGAAACGGCAGGACTTGGGGCTGAAGGAGGAAACGGCAGGTTGAGGGGCTCCTTAAATGCCCTCCCATCTGTCCTCTTCTCTTCCCCTAGTCAAATCCACTTCCCTTTTTCCTTCTCTCCCCTGCCCCAAACCCAACTGTGACAATAAGTCACACCCTGAAAGCCCCTATGATTCCTCAGGTGCTGGCAGAAGCAATTCATGCAGTTTAATGTTTGTGTTTATGAAGTATCGATTTCCCCATTTTACAGATGATGAAACAGGTTCTAAGAGGCTAAGTCATTTGACCAGATCACCTCACAGCTCCTATAGAGCACAGTCAGGGGTTGCATCCAGAAGCCACAAGTTTAGGCATCACAGCCTGAGTCCAGCATACAGTAGATGTATGTCCAGCCCCAAAGACTGCTCCAGAAGACTGTGGGCCACGGAGATGAGAAGACAGTTCCACAGACCTTGGACCTGATCCTGTGATGAGCACTCGGAGCCATACAAGAAAAGACCTGTGACAATGTTCCCTAAGCACAGCCTATTCCCTGGAAAGGAGTGAAGGCAGCAGGGGGATGAGGGGAGGTCCTAAAATAGTGCATGACCCAGGCAAGATAGCCTAGACAGCCAGGCTCGAGCATTTGAGGAGCTCTGAGAAGGGGCTGGGAGAGGTCAGGGAGGGCTTCCAGGAAGCAGGGGCACTGAGGCTAGACTCTGTAGGGCAGGTAGTCTAGATAGGGCAGGAATTCCAGACACCACTAGATGGTGACTCTGAGATTCTAGATGTGTTATGTCCAGGATGGTCCTCTGATATTCTAGCTTATCTTTCTTGCCACAATGAAAATCCACTCTCTCATGTCTCGGGGAGGGCGGGGTGTAGCAGAACAATGTGATGAGAGAAGCTGCTCCCTCCATCACTCATGGAACATTCTTCTCAAGCTCTAATGGGTTAGAAACCAGTGCTACTGCCTCCCTCCTGGTCTTTTCCCAGGCGAATCCTCCTGAATTCCTGTTAGGATCTGTGACATACATGCTGTGTGCTATGGGGAAGAGCTTTAGAGGCGGGATGCCTGGGTTGGGTTGGGTTTGTTTTGTAAAGAGGAGCTCTTTCCCATTACAAAGCCTGTGAACACGCACTGCCCTGCCTTGTTCTCACCAAGTTACTATTATTTCCATTTTGCAGCTGGCAGAACTAAGAGTCAGAATGAAGTCTTAATAGACAGAGGTGCTGCTTAGACTCAGGAAAAAAAATAAAACAAAACAAAGCTATTTACTCAGCTTTCAAGCCACAGAGCTTTCTGTGGCTTCCCAGGGTGCTCCAAGTGGACCTCAGACCCCGGCTCCATCACACTGCATAGAAAGCACAGGCTCACCTGGCTCTGGGGTTGGACTGTGAATACTTGATTTATCTGGATGCCCAGCACCTTTCAAGCTGTCTAACCCATAGGAAGAGCTTGACAAGTGTGTAGCAAGTGAATGCGTAGTAAAACATCAGTCATCATATTTTGAGAACCTATAGTGTCCTCAAATGGGGATATAAATAATGCAATCACTCCTGCAAGCTAGATGTTATTCCATTTTACAGAGAAGCAAACAGGACTAGAGGGACACTTCCAAGGTCACCTATCTAGTAAGTGGCAGAGCAGAATTTGAATCCAGATCTGTCTCATTCCAAAACAGGGGCCTTCACAGCTATCCTACTGGATAAAGACATTTTTGTTTCCTAATCCTCCCCCCCTCTCTCCCTTTCTCCCTTGCCTCTGAGGCAGACAAGCCGTGGTTGAGGAGGCCACGTGGAAGCATGCACCCCAGATAATCATCTGGAAGACTGGCCGTAAGCCAAGATGGGGCTGGAAAAAGCGAAGATCAAGCTCTTCACGCCCAACCAGACTCCTGCTTCCTGCACCCCCACACAGCCCGGGGAAAGCCAGTGACCACAGCTACAGTCAGGGCGGGCAGTGGGCAGAGCCAGGAGCTCCAGTTCTTTTTGCCCAGGCTGGCGGGGGCAGAGGGGTTTGAGCAGTTCAAGTTTAAGCGGCCCTAGGGAACCTCATCGGGAGCTAACGGGCATTCCCGCCTCCTCTCTCGCTGGAGAACTCCTGCTCATCCTTGGAGGCCCACTTGGATGCCACCTCCACTGGGGTGTCTCCTCAGAACCTACTGTTTGATTGTTAATCTCTCCAATGAGCACCTCACTGGTGCTCTGTGTTTGCTTACTTATTAAATGAATAGCTCAATAGGCGATTGAATATTAGACCAGTGAGTTAAGTACGTGAATAAATGATTAAATGAAAAAGTGAAAAATGAAGTAAATAAATAAATAGAAGAATGAGAGAATGAAAGGGTGAATGAAGGAATGAGTGGCTGGCTGGCTGGGTGAGTGAATGAACAGCGTCCACTTGGCCCTCCCGCCAGTGAGCTATCCAGGAGGCTGAAGAATCTCTCTGCCATAGGGAGCTCCAGGAATCTGCGGTGAGCCCAACAGCAAAGGCTCCTGAGGCTGCAGGCCTATCCCAGGAGGCAGCAACAGGCAGAGGGGAGCTTCCTTAAACCCCTCCCGGGAAAGCTGGGGAGAGCAGCTCCATTGCTGGTCGGCTCTGTCCTTACTTGCCAGGTAAGCACAGGGAAACCAGTGCCTCTGTATGAGCCTCAGCCTCCTCATCTGTAAAATGAGAGGCCTGGACTGGACTAGACAGTTCCTAAGGGCCTTCTAGTGGGACAGACAAAGCAAGAGTTCTAGAGAGGACACCACCCAAGGGAATAGAACTTACACATCTAGTCAGCTGCTCTGCCCAAGCTGGGTCACTCCTCCAATTACGCAGCTCATGTAATCATCCCTTCCAACATGGCATACTAAGTACATAGCATGTGTTGCTGTGTGCAGCTGACTCTCAAGGATTGCAGGGGCTCAGAAAGGGGGATACCAAGGAGGGCTTCCTGGAGGAGGGGGCGCTGGTGCTGGGCCAGGAAGGATAGGGGAATTTAAATAGGTGAAGGTGTGCTGAGGAGGCTCCTGGGTGTGGTAACGAGCATAAGCAGTGCCTGGAGGAAGAATGCTTCCTTGGGTAAAGGGAGACGAAGGAGTGGAAAGGGATCTAGGAACAAACAGATAGGCCTCAGCTTCCTGAACAGCCTTTCACAGAGAACTCAAATCCCCATGAGGCATCAATCTGCTACTGTCTCATTGGGGATGAGACTTGGGCGTTTTCATCGTAAAATGGGAATGGCCATGGTCCCTGTCTCATAGGGTTTTCCTGAGGACAAGGGAAGAGAATGCATGCCCAGTACCAGGCACACAGTACGAGCCCAGTGTCTCTAGGAGGCAGGTGTTATTTTCTTTCTGTGCAGTAAAGTCAGTAAGATTCAGAAAGGGGAAGCAGTGTGCCCAAGGTCACACAGCATGCCAACCCGAGGTCTCTGGACTTCCTGTCCCCAGGCTTAATCCCCAGAAAATCAGAGGTCAAGGGTACTGTAGGTTTAAGACACTAGCCTCTTCTGTCTTCAAAATGTTGCATGACCTGGGCCACGTGACTCTGAGTCAGAGCATTTTCATCCAAAAAGAGTGCTGCCTTTTCAAGGTGACCCCTGAGGAAGTGGGGGTGATTTCCCTGGGAGCTGCCCACCTGCCCTATTCTGGGGCTACTGCTGCCTCTTTAGAAGCTGAAAAGCCTTCTTTGAGGTGGCTCTGAAGCAGGTAAACCTTGGTCTTCTGAGTCCTGTTTCTGGAAGTAGAAAAGACTCTTGTAGGGAAAGCTCAGACAGAAATAGAATTTAGCCACACTGCCCTGTGCAGACTTCCCTGGCAGTGCCTGCCCCTGCCCTGGGCTATAACTCCCTGGAGGATAGGGACCCTGTGTTCTGCAGTACTGAGCATAGGGCTGTGTGTAATAGGTGCTTCAGAATGAATGAATGAACAAACGAATGATGCTGTGGGGACCTGGGAAACCTCTCTGTCCTCTGGTCTATCTCTTTTATTTTATTACGGCCCAGCAAGAGGAAGGGACTGTCCCAAGCCCACCCAGAGTCAGTGGTACATGCAGAGCCATAATCTACCATCTCGGATTCCAAGTACAGTGCTCCCTGCACCCCACAAGCTGCCCTGACTACGGACTACTCATTTTATGACAGGAACTAGCAACGCCTTTGAGGTTTGCATCCTCAGCACACAGCACCACACTTGGCCAGCCACATGCTCACTCAGTGCATGTCGAGCTGGACCTCAGCATTTTCTCTGTGCTTGGAGCTTGTGAAACCTCTCTCTTGGTGGTATCTCTCCCTGTCTTTAGGTCTCCCAGGTAAGACAGTTCAGGGTGGTCCGATGGTTTAGGTCGGGCTGAACTGTAAATTTCCAAAAGTGGAGGCATTTCTGGGCTGGAGATGATGATCTCTGAAGATGCAAAAACGCATGTTCCCTCTGGCGCCAGAGGAGGCAGTGTAGGAAAACAAGCCTGCAGTGGGGCTGGAGAGCTGAGCAGAAGCTCCCTAAGCCCTTCCTGGACCCCTCCCCCGACTCTCAGTCTGACACACACAGTCTTCGTCACAGAGTCACTGTCTCCCTCCAGGCGTCCCAGGCTGATGTCTCAGTGCTGGGGGCTCCATCTCCCCTGCCAACTCATGCAGCAGTATCTCTGCTCCATTCTAAAGCTGATTGGGTTTTTGTATGCTGCAAAGATGCTTCAAGAACTTGAGAGTGTGGGGATCAACCAAGTCAACTGTCTCTGAAACCCTCTCTGGCCTCATGACCTTTTGTGTGCAAAATGCCTACTGTGTGCAAAGAAGTATGCTAGAAATTCTGACTCAATGACAGGGACACTACCTGTCACCTCTGTATCCCCAGCATCTAGTAAAGGACCTCACATCCATTTATGTAGTAGTTGCTCAATAAATGACTGTAAAGAAAATTAAAGGAGCTGATATTTACTGAGTACCTAATAGATTCTGTATAAGCAATATCTCAAATTCATACCTCAACTAGAAAAACAAGTCTTGTGATGCCCAAGTGACAGTAAGTAAACCTGTTCAGAGAGGCTAGGTAAGCTGCCCATGGCCACATAGTTAATAGGCGGCAGAGCTGGGGTTTAGGCTAGGGCCTGTCCATCTGTAAAGCCACACGCTCTCTGCTGTCTCTGCTGCTATAGCCCTCCAGGTCTCCATTTCACCAGTGGTATGATTAGCATATACACTCTCTCTTCTGGTTCCCGGGATAAGCAGCAGTGTGGGCTGGGGCTCTGGGCCCAGGATGTAGCTGGCGTGTGCCTAGCCTAGTGCCAGGTTCAGAGCAGGCACTTGCTATCTGTAAGGACAGTGACCGAATCAAGGGGCCTTGGGTAGGACTCCACCAGAGGCCACAAGCAGGACTGAGTGGGTAACTAGGGTTGGGGCCCAGTCTGGGGCCAGGGCTTAATCCCAATGGGTGGCCTCCCCTGCGCCAGAGCCCTGTCTAGGTTCCCATATGTGAAAGGGGTCCTAGTAACCTCCTCCCTGCTTACTTGCTCCCCAGTGACTGTGACACAGGATCAAAGCAGAAGAATACACAGCAGTGCTTTGTGAGCTGAGAGGTGCCTCACCCCAGCTGACACCCGCCGCTCAGTACGTGGACTCCTGCCCTGGGCCACGATCCACGAAGAACCTCCAGCCAAGCCAGTTTCTCTAAGAGCAAGCAGGGGCAGTGACCGGGTAGCATCTAATGAGAAAAGATGGTCTTGTCCGCCGGGACAGATTCCGCTCGCCCTTCCATCCTCCGTCTAATCTCCACCTCTCCTATTTGACCCTTAGCTGGGGTGGGTGCTATTGGAGCCTGAGACGGGCTGCTGGACAAAGGGTGTGGCATTTTCAAAGCAGTCATTTGGCCTGCACTTAGCCAGAAAGAGGAACAGAAGAAAGGGAGTACAGAACGCATCAGCTCAAAACCTCCTCCCACGGTGCTGCTTGCACAGCTGCTTCTTTTGATGAAGGAAGGTTCTTCTGGGCCGTGGCGGAGGACCAGTGTTCCACTGCAGGGGTGGTGGGCAGGGCGCAGGGAGCCATCCTACCCTTTGTGAGTCATGATCCTTCAGTGACTAAGAACCTGCAGGTGTGAAAAGCGCAAGGCTCTGTCTGTGACCAGGCAGGGCTCGGGCTCCATTTGAGGCCAGAGTCAAGTGTCAGGGTGTGACCCTAAACTGACTTTGATTCCTGAGAGGTCACTCAGCCCAGAAAGTAACTGAATCATTCCCCTAATATTGCCGGCCAACTGATCCAGCTTTTTTTAAACCTCATCCAGACATTTCAGCTTCTTTACGTTCTAAGATGGGACACAAACCTCTCAGGATTCCAGTTTTTATTAGTCCTACCTCCAGTTCCTTCTTGTCACTTTCCCTCAGACATCCCTGTCCCATTCTTTGGTCTCTTTACACATTTCATGAGGATGCTCTTGAAAATACCGTAGACTTTAAAGACATATTAGCACTTCACAGAGCCTTTCTCCCTTTTTAAATGAAGAAGAATTAAAAAAGTACCACGGAATTAAATTGGAAAAAGAATGAGAAGGGACAGGGGTTTGAAAGAAGAATTTTTATATTTTATATTGAGACTAATTCTGGTTACTATTTCACTTCATTAAATTTAAGAACTAATCTCCAAGTGAATGGGAAAAATATCTGTACTGTAAGTAGCAGGAGCAACTAACATTTACAGAGAGCTAATAACGTACCAACTTCTATTGTTAAAATTCTGTCATTTAATCCTCACTGAGCACAGCCCAGAGAAGTAATTACCGTTACTATCTCCATTGCACATAGTGCAAAGGATGCTGGAGCCTTGTGGCCTAGTTTATTTAGATCTGATCTCAGAGGACACAGAAAATCTCAGAGTCATACAGTTTGTTCTGTGGAGTAAGGTCTTTTCTGGGGTGCAAGAGATGGAGTTAATATTTATTTGAGCATTTAGTCCATGCCATTTACTACTTAGCACATGCTAAGCTGTTGGCAATCATTATTTCGTCTAATCTTGAATCAAGTTATTAGACAAGAAAAATGCTTCTATAACCCTCCCCTGAATACCAAGCAGGCTGCCTCAGATCATGCCACGAGGTTACCAGCTATGCCAAGAGCTGGATGGCAGGTCCTTTTCCAGTTGAGAGGCGCAGCCAATGACCACCCAACGGCTATGTGTGCAGAGGGATTAGGGAGGACAGGACTGTAGATGTAGCTTTCAAACATTTTTACTGAGACAGGAGGCCAAGGTGACTTCCCCAGGGAATGCAGCATCGCAGGCCGGTACAAACCTCTCAGCCATCCACCCCTCCTCCAGTCCCCATGCTTCAGGGAGCCCATCCTCACAGCCTTTTCTAAGTGCTGACTGTGGATGCAGCTGAGAGACATAGATACAGTACAAATCTTAGTTCCTAGGTTCAAGTCATGGATGGAAACCAAGATCCACCCACAAACAAGTCCATGCAGCACAGGTACACACAAGGCACACCGGTGGGGATTGTATGACGCAGGCTGAGTTCACACAACGGAGCGATGGAGGTGAGGGTGAAGTCCCTTCAAAGGGCTTTGGAGGCCCGGAAGGGCTGAGGTTGAGCAAGGCAAGGAGCTAGGAGGGCCAGCAAGTGCTACGGTGAGGGCAAAGGCTGAGCTGACCCTGAGTGGAGGCCTGGCTCCACTTTTAGCTCTTGTGAACGGTGGCCCCGAGGACTGGGTGGGCTCAGACCACCAGAGGTGCCAGGTGCAGCCTTTCAGCTCTGGGTGACTCAGTCCTGTAGTCCCGTTTCCCTGACAATACGGGTAAATATGAGATCTGTAAATCCATCTGCAAACATCTACTCTTCCAGCACCTTCTCCCTTCCAAGCTAACAAGCCCAAAGCCATCCCAGGGGGGTGTGAGCATGGCAGTGCCAAGCACGGCAGAGCGTCTGTGGGCATGAAGACAGGCTTCCCTCCTCCTGAGCCCCTCCCTCCAGAGAGCCATGCCCTTCTAGGCCAAGCAGGCTGCAAGGGAAGAGCAGGCCAATGTCCCAGTAGCCACAAAGGATGCTGCTCCTTTGTCAGGAGGGGCCTCCCCACTAGGAGAAACGCAGGGCCATCCATGATGGGAAGTGCCTATTGAACATGCTGGCCCAGGGTACCAAGAGGAGGCTGCTAAAGGGAGAAAGTCCCCCCTCCCCAAAGAGAGTTGAGGAGTATAGGGAAGAGCACTGACCAGGCATTGCCAGGAGTGGGCAAGCCCTGGGACCTCTGTGAGACTCTGGTTCTTCTTCTAGACTAGGGAGACATTCTCCTTGCCCTGGCTTCTGCACAGAAGCTGAATGGAACGGAAAGGAATTACAAGGATGACCTTGGCTTGAACAGTGTCTCTGCTCCTCTCCCCAGCAAGTGTCAGTCTTTGTGGCTAGGTGGGGCCTTGGAGATCGTCCAGCCCTTGCTACTCAGAGGGTGGCCCATGGACCAGAAGCGCCGGCAGCAGCTGGGAGCTTGTCAGAAAAGCTGACTCTTGGGCCCACCTCAGACCTTCTGAATCAGAATCTGCATTTGAACATGATCCCATGGTGATGCAGGGGCACAGGAAAGTTGGAGAAGCATCGTTCTAGTCGATCAAGTCCAACCCCTTCACATTGCCAGTAAAAAAACGGAGGCTCAGTGGGAATAAGTCACTTGCAGGAGGTCACAGCATTAATAAGCAGTAGATGTGAGCCCTGGGAGCAGTGTGGTGCAGAGGAAGGATTATAGGCCTAAAAGCAGAGCAACCTGGGTTCCAGTCCTGCCTCTGCTATAATATGCTCTGTGACTTTGAGAGAAGCTAGCTAATTTCTCTGAGCTTTAGTTTTGTCATCTGTAAAGCGGGTATAATAACAGCTACCTTTGGTGATTATGGTGAGGATTGCAATGAGATGACACATCAGGTGCCCTGCCCAGAGTATGCCTTATACCTGGTGTTCATAAGTTTTGCCTTCCTATACCCTACTGTCTCTAAATTCCACAATCCACAACGACTGGGCCCAAGAGTCTATGAAAAGACTGAGTTTCTACCTCCGATAGTGCAGACACAGTTGCTGACCTGAGAAAAGGGGAAAGGATAGGCAGGAGATTAGCAAGGTTCTTAAGGCTTACATCGTCTATCCTTTCCTTTCCAAAAAGTTCCCAATCAAATCCTCTAGCCAAAAGCCAATCTGCAAACAGGTGTCCCTATGTTAGTAAAGTGCCCAGTGCACAGCACATGTTCAGTCAGTTTGAAGCGTGTGTGACTGAGTGGTCCCTCAGGCCCTCACTCTGAGCTCTGGAACTCTCACTTTCCCTACTTCTATGTGCCTGGATTCTACTCACCCTTCAGGGCCCAACCCAAACATCATCCGCTCCAAGAAGACCATAGTAATCCCCCCCGGGGAAATATCCCCCCAGCAAAACTCTAACTGCTTTAACATAACCTACAAGGCTCTGTCTACCTCTCAGCCTCACATTTTGACCCTCCTTGGCTAGACCAGATGACTCGCAGGTCCCTGAGCACAGGCAACTCTTGTCTCAGGGCCTTTGCACATGCTGTTGCCTTTGTTAGGAACCCTCTTCCCACAAACTCCCCTCTTCATCTAATTCCTATTCCATCTTTATGTCTCAGCCTATATGTTAGTTTAGACATAAATTTTTCCTATAGGGCCAGGACTAGGGTGAGGCAAGGGAGGCCCCTGAGGCACAAAGTTTATGGAGGTGCTGGCTCTCAGGTGCTGCCCCTGCACTTGCACAACCTTGAGAGAATGAATCTCCTTACATTTTGAGTCCTAGGTGCCTCCCTTGCCTTATCCTAGTCCCCAGTTATTTCTGAGCCCGACTCTATGCTATCCCCTCATCACACCTTTTTCTGAAGAGTACTGTCCTTGTCTGGGTATTTACCAGTACCCCTGAACTGTCACCTCCAGAGCCAGGACCACTTCTGGGTTGCTCACCATTTTATTCCCAGAGCCTGGCACACAGCAGGCACTGAACCAATGCTTGTTGAATGGACATGGAAGTTTGGTCTCCCTCCTGCCCTCTCAAATCCCACAGGAGGTATCACACGACAGCACCCAGTACCCTCTGCCTTGTGTCCAGAAAGCTGCACTCAAATCACTAGATAGCGCTTCTTGGGGCCCAACACCCAACCCAGGGCCTGCCATGGAGGGGTGCTCATACATGTTGGCTGGACAGGGTTGTGCTGCTGCAGTGACGCTCTGGTGGGGGCACTCTGGACACTGAGCAGCTGGGGCTGACCCAGTCTGGACAACTCCCACGGAGTCCTCACCTCAGTCTCCCCCTGTCCAGCGCTTCTCCAGCAAGACGGCCCATTGAAACCTTATCTCCAGGCAGCTCCCTGCTGCTTAAAATTTTGCAACCAACTTCCAGTTGCGTGCGTCCAAACTTCTCAAGCAAGACACCCAGGCCCTCCACACTTCCTTTCCACATTCACCTCTGCCGCTTCCTGCCAGGCCGCCTTCACCACTGGCTTGCCAACGCTCAACAGCCTGCCCTTTCTGCTCCTTCCCCCACCCCACGCCTTTGCCCCCTCTGCCACACACACACACACACACACACACACACACACACAC
Organism: Hipposideros armiger; assembly: GCF_001890085.2. NCBI lineage: Eukaryota > Metazoa > Chordata > Mammalia > Chiroptera > Hipposideridae > Hipposideros > Hipposideros armiger. The sequence continues at coordinate 768,492 of NW_017731955.1, forward strand.
ACACACCCACACCACTGGCATTTCACACATGTGCGCCCTTGCCCACTTTTATCCTGCTGGCTGGAATGTCCTCCCGCCAGCCTCGCTTTCAGACTCCGAGTGGATGGTACTTTCTTTTCCGGGCATCTTCTCGGGCACTCCTCTTTTGCCTTTGGGCTTTTGCATCTGCTGTCCCCTCTGCTAGCTACTCTTTCTGCTACTTTTTCCTTGTCTCGTCCTATCCTTCAGTTTCCCTGAGGCAAAAGTCCTTTCCCAGAATCCCACTGCACCGACTCCAGGATGCAAATAGCTGGTTGTAGCATAGACCTCACGCCCCACTCCCCCACCTCCGTCCCTCCACATAGGCCCTGACTCTACCATACTGCAGTGCTCAGTGGAACCAGCTCTCCCTCGTCTCCGATTCCCCAGCACCCAGCCCGGTAGGTGCTCAGGAGTGGAGAAGAGACTGGTTGAACTGCATACCCTCCCACTTCCCTGGAAATCATACCACAACCTTCCCCTCCTGAGCCACGGTCAGCAGAGGCTTAGGGTTTGATTTCCTGAATGCTTTTTGGTGTCTGACAAGAAGATGCTAAAGAAGAGAAAGAGCAGCAGGCCAAGTGATTGATGAAGGAAGTGTTGGCTCTGACAAAGTTTGAGCCCCAGAGATTAGGGCAAGCAGGAGCAAAGTGTGCTGCCCCTTCCTGAGGGGTGGAGGGAGTTCTCTGGGTATCTTCACCTTGATCCCTTTGGATCAGCACTGAGCTCCTGGTTGACTCCAGCACTCCCCAGGTCTGCATCCTGAGAAAGAACAAGGCCACTGGCAGTGTGGGAAGTCAGGAAGAAAGGGAACCACCCTCTCAGAGGCTGTTAATGAGGAGGCCTGCTTTGTCCCGCCCTCCTCCGTGCCACCCTGCCCCTCAGAGGTTTCTGGTAGACAGAGATCCTGAACCAGCTGTGTGACCAGAGACACATATACGTCTTCATTTGTAAGTTAGTGGCATACAGATAGAAACTAATGTCCATTCACTCCCTGGTCCCCCAACCCAGCATTCCTGATTCTTAGAGAAAACATCTCGAGGCTTCATGTCACACAAGTCCTCTCTCCCTCCTAGCACCCCTCATCTCCAGGGCGTTAGGTGGTTAGCACGTGATCTAAGGCCAAGCCCCTCACTTTACAGATAGAAAATCTGAGGTCCAGAATGGGAAAGGGATGACCTAAGGTCACACAGCAGCTTGTGAGCAGAGCTGGGACCCGATTTTACTTCTGTTGACTCAGATCTTCCCAAAGACCACACCCCAAGGGTCTTCTCAGCACACCTGTCCAGGTGGAGGAAACCAGGTGGAGTGTGGCTGCCAATGGTAGTGGTGGTGTTGGTGGGGTGGGGTGGAGTGAGGGGGGGGGTGCAGAAGAGAAAGGTCTTCAGGGGCTGAGTTGGAGGCTCTCTAAAGTTCTTCCTGCTCTAGAACACTCAAGGTTTCCACAAAAAGAAGGCAAGAGAAAAATGATCACCTCCATTTTTTCAAATAAGAAATCAAAACCTACACAAGAGAAGTGGCTGGCTTGTTCTACACATATTCATTCATTCATTCATTCATTCATTCATTCATCAATTGTTCTGTTCCCTCCTATATGCCAGGTACCATTTTAGGTGCTGGAGACAAAGCAGTGAATAAGAGAAAAGATGTCAGTGCTCACAGAGCCTGCATTCTGGCGAATGACTCAGGACACATGAAACTAAACAGGTGAATACAGGCTAGAATGTCAATGCCACAAACTGAAGGTGACCACAAAGTCTTTGACAGTCCTTCCATCAAGAGGTGAAGTCTGTGTCCCTACTCCTTGAATCATAGTGGGTTCTGTGACAACTTTGATTACAGGCTGTGCTAGTTTTCTGACCCAGGACTCAAGAACACTGGCAGTTCCCACTTCTGGTCTCTTGGGCTACTCACTCTTGGAGTCCTGAGCCACCATGTGAGAAGGGGAACTATGCTTCTGCAGACACCACGCGGCGAGCCCCTGAGACTACACGGAGAGGGTGAGTGCCCCCAAGGAGCCCAGTCTTCCACTGTACCTGCCTTCTAGAGGGGCGCCTTCCTGAATTCTCCACACCAGCCCAGCTGCCAGCTGAATACCCCGAGTGATCTCACAGGATGCTAAGGGGAGCAGAATGGCCCAGCTGCTCTTCATCCAAATCCTTGACGTGGTCATAATAAAAGGACTGTTAAGCCGCTGAGTCTGGGACAGTTTGTTATGCAGCAATAGATAACCCAAAGGTCAAGTAGTGACAAGAATCATAAGAAAAAGTAAAGCAGAGTGAAGGGCTATAGAGTGACACGGGTGTTACTTTCTGAGCGTGTGCCTCTCTAGGAATGTGCTATTTGATCTAAGGCCTTAATAAAGGGAGGGAACCAGCCACGGAATGATCCAGGGAAGGGCATTCCATGCGTGGTAGGGGGGGATAATAATTGCAAGGAACTTAGGTTGGGAAGGAGGTCAGCAAGGGCTGATCACAAGAAGGCTTGGAGTCCTGGAGAAGGCATTGCACTCTCTTCTAAGTATGCAAGGAAGACAGTATGGCAGGGCAGAGCAGGGGAGCAATAGGATCTGGGCCGGAAAGGATCCCCTGGCTTCTGTAGGAGGGGAAACTGGGGGGCGGGGGAACCTGCACCGACAACACCCATTGGGAAGCTACCACAACTCACACAGGTGGCTTGGATGAGGGTGGTGGCAATGGGGCAGGTGGCAAGAGGCAGGATTCAGAATTTAGAGTGAAGTGGCACAATAGGACTTTCTGATGGCCTGGATCTGGAGGTGGAGAGGAAAAGAGAGGAATCGAGGATGGCTCCTGGGCTTCTGGCTTGAGCCACTGACTGAGAGGAAGCCCTGGGGAAGAACAGGTTGGGAGGTGCAAGCGGGGTACTTGACAGGAAGAGTTCTAAGATTCCTGACAGACACCCAAGAAGAGTTGCTGAGTAAACAGTTGGAGATACTAGTCTAGAGATCAAGGCTAGAGATATACATTTAGGAGTAATCAGCATGTAGCTAGCTAGCTCAGACTCACTGAGTCCTTACAAATCCTGGCCCCAATTCTGACCTCTACAAGTGTCCATGATATAAATGGATGGTATAAGTGGAGTGCAAACATGGTGTTCCAGACCACGGAGCTCGATGGGATTATCTGGGGCATAGACAGAGGTCCATCAAAGACAGGACTAAAATGATGGACAGTTGGGTTTGGCAGATGGAACTCGCGTAATGACTTTAATAAAAGCAGTATCGGAGCAGCAGTGAGGATGAACTTGCGATACAATTGGGTTGGGAAGAAAATGGGAAGCAAGGAAGGGGACAGTGAGGACACACAAGAGGAGCTTAGCTATAAAGGGAAGCTGAGAAATGGGGCCTGGTTGGTGGGGGGATTTTGAGTCAAGGAAAGCGTTTCTAGACAGGAATACTGCAAGCCTAACAGGAGAGAGGAGAAATCAATGCAGGGGAGAGAAGGGATGAGCACAGGAGCAAAAATCCACGTGGTAGGGGAAGGAATTTGTGAACAAGAAACCCAGTGACCAGGTAGCTGTCGTTTATCCACCGTGACAACCATGTGGCAGAGCCTCTGATGCTCAGAGGAGAGACCGCAGATGGCCAGTCCCAGCCCGACCACTGAATGGCTGACTGCTCTGGGCAAGTCTGTTTCCTCATCTTCATATGGGGATTAATCACCCCTATGCCATTGGGCTGCTGGGAGGACTACGCAAGCTATTAGCTGTGAAGTGGATGCTCAGAGGATAGTGGCTGTAGCAGTTCAGGCCCGGGTCATGCAACAAACCTCTTTGGGTCTGAGATTTGTAGTTCAGCACCAGCATGGGAGGGATGGGGCAGGACAATTAGCAGCCAGGAGTGTTGAGCCCTCCTGGGCATGCAGGGCCCTCCTTGATGTGGCCCCTGCCCCCTGTCTGCCATTCCCCACCTTGCATTTCATTGGTAGTAATGACCTACTGGAGGTCTCACATGCACAGACACGTGCTCATGCTGTCCCCCCTGCTGCTCCACCTGGAATGCCATTCTCTACCTTACGCTCGGTACGTATCAGTTCAGGCATTCTCCCTCCAGGTAACCTTCTCTGACTCTCTCTAGGCCTGTTAGGTGCCCCTCCTCTGGGCCGAGCATCCTGGCATTTCTTACACCATTTGCTCATCTCTGTGGGTTGACTGTGTGGTCCTTGGGGACCAGAACAGAGCTTCAATCGTCTTTGTAACCCCAGGGTCTGGCCTAATGAGTGTCTGCTGGACCACACTTCTCCCGGGTAGCAGATGAATTAGGGGGGCGGGAAAGGTGTGTGTGGGGGGTGCTGCATTGTCCAATAGAACTTTCTGCAATGATGGTAATGTTTTCTACCTGTGCTGGCCAGTACAGTAACCACTCAACATGTGTGTGGTTATGGAGCACTTGAAACGTGCTGGTGCAACTGGGCAACTGGAATTTTAATTTAATTGAGTTCAAATTAAATGTAAATAGTCACAGATGGCTAATGACTGCTCTACTGGCCAGCACCGATAGAGGGTAGGAGGAAGGGGTGGGGGAAGGACTGACTTATGAAGCACTTAGAATGCGCCAAGCTTTTGACTCTGTTTAACATGTTAATCTTCACAATGATCCTGTGAGATGGGAAATACTATTATTCCCATTTCACAGACAAGGAAAGTGAGTCTTGGAGAGAGGGAGTGATGTGCCATGGTTGGTCCTTCAACTTGAATCCTGCACAGCAGGTCTGCTGATCCCCAAATCTCTGCTTCTTCCTAGCACACTAGGCTGACCCCACACCTCTCCAGGGTCTGGCCCTGAAGGTGCTTTAGTGAGAGGCCTTTCCTCACTCTGATGTCTGCCTCCCATGATCGCTAGAGTACACATGGGTCAGGCAACACTGCTGCAGCCAGCTCACAGACATCTGGGGACACAGTGGGGCACAATGGCCCCAAGCCTGCTAGCATTCGGCTGCTTGGATTCCCGCTCGTGTGAGAAGCTTTGGGGAGTTCTCTCGATGCTGTTGTAATTTATTGTTTCTGCTCTAATGATTGCTCCATGTCTGATTATAAATGCCTTCTGGCTGGGGGCCCAGATTCAGAAAATTCCCATGATCTGCTTCCAAAGTTGATGGAGCCACAAACGGGACCCATGTCTCCTTTCCGTCATCGTCCGTATTTCCAAGGTGGGTGGGGATGGGGGGAGTTCAGGGCCTGACACAGGGCTCAGGGTGGGACTGCAAGAGGAGGAATCTGGTGGCCTGGAAATCCAAAAAGAGCCCCAATGAAGCATCTCCTGCATCCTAAAGAAAGAACCTTTGGGGTGGCACTTGAATGAGCCTGCTCCTCTCTTCTCAAAACAGAAGGCAGAGTCTGAGTCAGAGGCAGCAGACATTACAGCTCATAGTGACAAGGGGCCTCTGGACAACACAGCCCAACCCTCCAATACCCCTCTCCTTATCCACTTGGCAAATTCCTACTCATCCTTTAGGAGGCAGCTTTGGTGTCACCTCCAGCAAGAGGCCTCCTCAGACACCCCATCCCCCTACAGGTAGTCACTTTCTGCTCCCTGTAAACCTCCTCCAGCAGAGCACACAACAGTCATAAGTACACCTGCTATTTATCAAGGCGCTCCTCTTTGCCAGGCGCTGTGCTGAGTGTAGAATGCATTTTATCCCATCTAATCTTCATCCCATCCCTGCTGGGGAGGCGCTATCTTTATCCACATTTTATAGAGGAGGGAACAAAAGCTCCAAGTGACTTGCCTGAGGTCAAGCAGCTGTCAAGTAAGGGAGTTGGATTTGAATTTAGAAGATTCGAACTCAAAATTTTAACCTAACAGTATGTGTTTTCACACCTGTCATCACTGCACTGCAATGAGTGGTTTCATCCTGCACTTTGCAGGAATAGAGCTTCTGGGGCCGGAACAGGCTTAATCCCATACAAGGCAGGTGCTCAGGAATTGAATGCTGAGTGAACGTCATATGATGAAAACCCCACTGCAAAAAGTAGGTAATAAAATTAGGGTAGTCCCTTATTACTGGCAGGGTATTTAAGTAATCTCAAAAAAGCAATGGGTGAATGCTTCATAAGCAAGCAAGACATGATTGCAGAGAGAAATGCTACATCTCCACAGGGACTCAAAGACCTGAGTTTTCTGAGTTAGTCCTAATTTCAAATGTCATGTCTCACTAGCCAGTTACATCACTGGAATGGCCTAGAAATCTCAATATTTAGGTATCTAAACTCTATCTCCTATCTAAACTCTATCTCCTAAGTGATTTTTCATGCCCAGAAGAGGTATCCCAAAGGTCCCAGCAAGTCTTGTGATTTTCAATTTGGGAAATCAGGCCACAGAAGGAAAGAATGCCGACTTTACAGGCAGGCAGGCAGACCCGTGTTCAAATCCACTTTTGCCACTTATTAGCTATGCGATCTCGGGCAAATTATTTCCCTTCTCTGAGCCTCAAATGCAAAAATGGGGCTAAAAGCTGCTGCCTGGCAGGACTGTTAGGCATAGTAAATAGGAGAAGATATGGGAAAGCACCCAGGACAGTGCCTGGCACCCAGGAGAGGATCAGGAACTGTGAGATCTCTCCCTCTCTCTCAGATGGGGTCAGAGAAGAGACCGCCATTCTTAAGGAAGACCCGGCATGATGCAGAGGGCACGATGATCTGGTAGACCAAGGACCAGGCAGGAGATTGGCTGACCTGGGCCTGAGATCCAGAACTAGATGCTTCTTCATTAAAACACTCACAGAGAGTGTGCATCAAACAACAGTCGATACTAAGACCAGCTGATACTAGGGCAAAGGGATAGAGAGATATGGGCAAAATGCTGCCCTCTCCAAGCTATGAGCCCCCTGTGTGCTGGGGTGGAAACAACAGGAAAGGACAGAGGACCCGGAATGTATGGGGGCAAAGGACAGACAGACCATGTGGGGACTCAGATGCCAATGAGGAGCTCTCCCAGGCCTGGCAAAGTCAGGGGAAGCTCACGGAAGAGCTGTCTTACAGAATGGGTAGAGCTTGAATGAAAGGGTGTCTCCAGTTATGGAGGGATACCACACAGACAAAAGAGAAGGCATGGAAAAAGAGAAGAAATTTAAAGAATTGGATTGCCATTATATTATATTTTAGTTGTGTAATCTCACCAAGTTAATCACTCAATGCTTCAGTTTTCTCAGCTGTAGAATGGGGATAATAGTATCTACTACACTGAAATGTTGTGAAGAATAAGTAGGTGGAAACCATTTATAACACATTGATGAATAAATAAGGATAATCACCACCATCACCACCACCATCATCACCATCACTATCATCATCATCATTATTACAGATGAGGAAAATGAATCCCAGAAGAGGGAAGGGATAGGCCCAGGGTGACTCAGCGAATTAGAAGCAGGCACCAACACTTTTATATTTCTAACAAGAACAGGATTTTTAAAAACAAGCTGTCTGTGACAAACGGGGGCTCAGAGATCCCAGATAAGGGAGCAGGGATCGTGGAGACTGGGCTACCCACTGTTTACACAAAGGCATCATCTCTCAAGGTCAATCTTTCTACCTCCTGCCCTGCTGGTGCCAACTGTCCTTCAGGACGCTCTCACCATCTGTAGTTGATGACAGAGGGCAACATCCCAAACCCAGACACCAGGGAGAGGAACAAAAGGCCCCCGACTTGAAGGGCTGGGGTAAGCGAGGCACACATCTGTCATGACTTCCTTGTTCCAAGATGAAACGGGAAAACCCCCGGCTTTCACCCCATTCCCATAGCGGTCTCCAACAGTATTATCATTCTCTAGCTCTACTACTCGTTATATATTTTGCCAGCCACAAACGGGGCCTAAATTACATATTGCAGCCACCAAACCTCGGGCACAGGCCCACAGAGCAAGACTTGAGGGAAATTAGGTGAGACCAAGGGAACTCATGCCTGGAGAGAACAGACGCCAAACAGGGATGTATACAGTCCACTCGCAGGACTTTTCTCTCTTTGAGGTGTTACGCATGTGAATGGGATTCAGGCAACAGGCATGGAGAGGGCAGGGCAGGTGGTTGAGATAGCAGAGCGGACAGGGAGAGGGAACTCAGGACTGAAGGGTTATAAAACCATAGACTCTTCTAGTCCTGGCTCCGTCCCTCTCTGGATTATGGCCTTCCACAAACCTTTTCACTTTCCCATCTGTGTATCTGAACACTACAGTCTCTTCTGTCTCAAGTCCTGGGCTCAACATAAATGGCAGGGTCGGGGAGGCGGTACATGAAGACACATGCCTCAGTTGGTCTTCTTTCTGGAGCCACTGGGACAAGACATTTTTCTCGCCTGCCTTGAGAAATAGTGTATTTTCTGTGACTTTAACTTACTAACCGCTGGCGGATCCTAGAGGAATTCTGCTCTTAGGATTGGAGCTGGGGAAGGGAGCAGAGAGATCTCCCACCTTCTTTTCAGTGGAATCCTGTACTCCTATCTGTAAAATGATAGAGATGGGCTGGATTCAATTCAACTCGAGCACGCAGCATACAGCACTTGAGATGTGTGGGGTGGAGGTGATGAGCACAGCCGGAGAGAAGGCCCTGGATGCTCTACAGAGTACTTAGAACAGGCATGCAGTGCTCTGCGAGCGGGCCAGGGACAAGGACCACTCCTTCTGGAAGCAGAGATCTGAGAGGGCTTCCTGGAAGAAGTGGAATAAGAGGCCGACTCTGATGGGTTCCAAATCCCCCAGAAAAGTAAATATGTGCATTTGTGCCTGAGTATGTACATGGGTGAGAGAGAGACAGGCAGACAGGCCTGGGGTCAGGGGGAAGGAACAGCTTAGGGAAAAACCCGAAGGCAGGGAAGAGCTTTCCAGTCCGAGTGCCTGGGGTAAGAGCACTAAGAGAACAAGGACGAAGGCCCCGGGGATCACGCTGTTGAGAGCCTTGAGTTCCTAATGCCCACCAGGATTCTGTGATCACTGGTAATGAATCAGTTCCACTTTAGACAGGGTTTGGTGTGGAAAGATGGGGTTGAAAGAGCAGGCAGGGCATTTTACAAGTTTTGAGAGTCGAAGTCCAATAAAAGCCAAGATGGCATTGAGCAGCCCACAGCACAGTAGACAGGATGCAGGGACAGATGCTGTGATTTAACTATTTAGACATTTTCCCATGGAATGGTAAGGAAGGATTTTAAGTGACGGTAATAATAATACGACAACAAAAAAGATAGCAGTAAATGACAATGACGAGAGATACCAGTCATGGAGGTTTGTCATCTGCCAGGAACTGTGTTGTGCGTTCTGTCTGGATCGCTCTTTGATCCTCTCAACAACCCTCTGAAGCAGGTACTACCACGAACTCTTTTCATGGATAAAAGTAGCAGTGCCTTTGATAGGTGAACTCACCCAAATTCACCCAACTAGTGAGAAGCCAGGCCCAGGGTCTAACTCTTTTAATCACCAGACTATTTCGGTGTCATTGTTACAAATGGAAAAACTGAAGCCCCCAGAGGACTTGCTGAAGTGACTTGCTTAAGGTCACACAGCGAGTCTTTCTCCTCCTTCCCAGTCATTCATTCAAATCTATGCAGAGCTTCCTATGTACCAGGGCCTGCCTGAGCCCAGGCCTTCAGGGCCCTTCTTCTGGACCCTTCTATAGCCTCCTCTCTGGCCTGCCTGCCTCCAGCCTCTCCTATTTGGTCCAACCACATTGCACCCAGAGCGGTCCTCCTGAGGTCTATGCAAAATTGAAAACCTTGCAAGGCTCACGCTCCAGGAATAACAGTCATAGAAGGTCCCTCACAATCTGGCCCCCACCGAATTTTCTAGCCCGTTATCCCACTCCATGCCTGATGCCCTCTTTATCCCAGCGGCGTCAGGCCTCTCCCTGGCCCCAAGCACCACGCACTTTCCCCAGGGTAACTCGGTCCACACTCTCTGCGCCTCTGTTTACATTGCCCTACGACCTCGTCTCTGTCCTGTCAATTCTGACTCTTCAAGGAGCAACCTTGGAAAATCTCTCGTGGCTCCCAGGTGCTTGCCAGCACAGAGCACCCTATAGAACTAGTGCAGCAGGATCCCACGCTCCTTGTTTCATGACTAGTCTCCACCATCAGACTGTGAGCATCTCAAAAACAATAAAAAAGAATGAGGGACTACATTGGGGGTTACTATGGACAGGCACTGTTATCACTTCATTATTATTATCGCATTACTATTCTTATTACTGTTATTATCCCATTTCCCAAGAGGCACAGAGAGAGAGGAGAACCCGCCCAGGTTTGCACACCTCGAAAGCACTGAGCTGGGGCTGACTGTGTCTGTCTGACACAGAGGCCACATGCCAACCGCTGCGTCACTGCGCCCTTTCCCAGAGCCGCGATCACTACACGTTCTCTCTAGGGAACTGAAGAGCAGCAGTGCCAGCCCCGGAAGCCTCCTACGCCCTGCTGCTGCACTCGTCCCCGTCTGCCAGGCTGGCTTCCTGGGCAGGACCTTGCCGCCCAGTTGTGAACCTAGTCACATCTCCCCAGTCACATGTTCCTGACACACAGACCCAGACAGCAACAAGACCTGAGCCTGCTCTTCCATGTGCAAGCGAGGGACAGAGGTGGCATGTGGGAATCAAGATAGACAAGCTCCAGTCAGAGAGAAAATAAAGTGAGCAGTGTGGGCAGGAGCTCGGGGGGCATGACGGTCCAGGAATTTGGAGGGGAAAATGCCCATAATGGCATATTTTCCAGCAGTGAAAAACATTAAGACCCACTTTAAAAATGTAGTTCTCACCACAGCTATTCCTGGACGCCAGCCCAGAAGAGCAGTCGGAGCGTATGAATGACACTCCCTGCCCACACTTACCCACTCCCAGCTGTCTCTCATGGTCCCAAACATCTTGTTCTCGGTGTACCTCCTCTCTGCTCACGATGGCCCCTCAGCCACAGAGAAGGACAGAGAAGAACGAGACCGCTGAGATGCTCCTTGCCCATCCCTCATCCTAATGCAGAGGCTGGGGAGAAGGGAAGGAACCTAACTCAGGTCTCAGGACCTGGGTGGTAGAGCCAGGAGGCATGCCTAGGTCCCTAGGTTAGCGTCCCTCAGGGCTTCCACCAGCCATGTTGTGTCTCAGCATGCTCCCCAGCCCACCCAACTGTCTCCAAACACATGCACACACATGCACGCACACACACCTGCATAACCATGTACACATAGAAAAGTGTGCCTGTGAGCACACACACACACGTACATGCATGCAGATATCTGCACACACACACACACACATACACACACACACACACACACACACACACACACACTCAGCCCAGTGCAGGAAAAATTAAATTACTACATTAAGAGCCAGGACACCGGATTTAGCCTGGCCACTGACTAGCTGTGTGAACCTGGCCGTGTCACTTCACAGCTCTGGTCCTCTCATTTATAAACCAGCTCTCAGGGCTGTCATGAAGCTGCAAGAAGGCATGAGAAGATGCTGAGGAACTGTATGACCTGCCTTCATCTCTTGAGAGGCTGAGATGTAGCAGCTCTGAAGCCCATCTACTTGGATTTGAGTCCCTTCTCTGCCTGCACCAGCTGTGTGACTGCATAAGTCACTCACCTCTCGGTGTCTCCGCTTCCTCGTCTACAAAATTAGGGATCCTCACAGAATTTGCCCACCGGGTTTTAAGGTGGGGATTAAATGAATCCACAGTTGTGAAGTTCTCAGAACAATGCCTGAAATTTTATGTGTTCAATAAATGTATACCGTTGTCAAATGAACACTTCGTTTTGCAGCACAAGGAGCTCAGAAGATGAGTGAATGAACACTCTCGGGGGAGGAGAGTAACGCAGTCAGATTTACTTCCACCTGCCCTGAAATGACTTCTTCTAGTCCCTTTTGTTCCCAGAGCCCCTGACTCATCAGGGATGCCAGGAGCTCCCGGTATGCCATTCATGTTGTCACGTTCTCCACCTGCAGGAGAGCACAAGCCTCCGGCTCTCCTGGAGAAGAAGCAGAGCAGTTCCTGGGATCAGCAGCCCAGAGCACTTAAGCCCTTAAGACAGAGCAGGGCCAGGACTGGGAGCGGGTGGGGAGGAGGGAAGGGACCAAAACAGGGGGAAGCAGTGTCTCCAGAGCTCGGGTGTTTATACATTTCAGGGTCCTGCTCCAGACACCAGCAAGCAATACTCCAGGAAGCTATCGTCTCCCAAGCCAAGCAGGGCTCAGGTGCTGTGTCTTTCCTCCCCATGGGTAGACGGGCTGGGCTGCAGCCTAGCAGCTACAACGACGCTCCCCAGAAGGGCATCCCTCGCCACACACCTAGTGCCCTCCACAACAGAAGAGCCAGCGAAAACCCACCAAATTCCAGGCTCGGATCAAAATAACAATAACAACAATAATAATATTAAGGAGAACAATTCCTAACACTTACTGCATATTTACTAGGTGCTAGGCAGGCACTTCTTTAAGCTCTCTATGCAATATTAACTTATTTAATGCTGTAACAACCCAGGAGGTAGTTGCTATTATCATTCTCATTTTACAGATGGAAAAACGGAAGCAGAGGAGGTTGAGAAACTGGCCTAATGCGAAGCTAGTAGAAAACAGAGCTGGGATTTTAAAGTAGGTTGGCTACTTGAAAGCAGGTGCTTCTTACTTTCTATGCCCAGGCAGTCACTGACTTGTCATTTCTAAATAGTTTAGAGTTTTTTATTGGGTTTTTTTTTTTGAAAGCCTAAGTGCGAAAGCACTTGACCTCAGAAGAGGAGCACAGGTTCTGGAGCAGTGCATTCAAAATCCATTCGCTGGGTGGTGGTTCTGAGTCTTCAGGAAAGTTTCCTCCTCTCTCTGAGTCGTGGTTTCCCAGATCAAAAACACGAGGGTAACATTGGCTGCCTTAGAGTGAGATCCTGAAGGTTCAGTGAGGACATGCACAACCAATTTCTACACTAGGACCCTGGCAAACAACTAATATTCAATAAATGTTAGTTTTCTTCCCTCACTTTTGACAAGAAATTTCAAGTGTGGATGAAAGATACCTATGCTCGCTTCCCCCACAGATACATTGTAAAGTGTAATTAATATCAAGTTATAAAGTGTTTACTGAGCATCTGCTTTCTGTTATTACAAGCCAATATCATGAACTCTCAGCCTTCATGGAGAAATGAAGTGGGAAGAAAGAAAAGCACAAATAATCTTAAACAACAACAAAAAAAACATATCCAAGTTCTTTTCTATTGGTTCTGGACCATATCGCAGAATCGTAGTTCTGTATGGGTTGTGGAAATCGGAGTCTGATTTCCCATTGCAGTTAGTGAAACTGAGGCCCCAAGGAGGACAGGGTCACATAACTAGTGGCAGGGCCTCCCAGGCTAGCACTTAGGTCTCCTGACTCCAGCCTGGTGGGGTGCTACCCCATGAAGCATGAAAATTTGTGTCCTGTGTCTCAGGAAAAAAATAACACAATGTAGGAGTTTTCAACATTTCTCTCTTTCCCAACTGTACATGAGATACATCAATGAAAAAACAAACACAGAATACAACAGAAGGAAACATCAGCTCCAATTACTAGAAATCAACATTTACCATGCGCCTACTGCCCACCAGCCCACATGCTTGTTGCTTTACATATCTTATCTCTTCTAATCAATCCTGATGACCGTCATGTGAGAATCAGACAGTCAACTAGTAATTTCAGCACCGTAATATACGCTATGCCCTGTCATGAGCAGTCACCAGGCCAAGTGCCAGTACCTGAGACTTGTAGAAGGCCTAAAAGGAGGAAGCGAAGTAAATGAGAGATGGCACGGCAGGACCCAGGAATGCATACACCCAGGAATGGAGGGGCCACAGGACATGGAATTCCTGTGTGTGCTGGGCAGAGGGGCAAAGGCAGATGGGGCTGCAATGCGAAGACAGCAGCCTAGACATTGAGCTGTGGATAGTGGGCACTGTGAATGGCAGGCCTGTTAAATGAATGAATAAATGCATGAATTAAGAGCCAGTTGAAGGAAGAAATAAAGACCAACGGGAAAATAGAGTAATAACCAATGAGAGGTCCTTCTGGAAGCTAAGACAGAGTTAGATGTGCAAGTAATTTACTGGGAGTAATGCTTATGAGAGGTCAAGGGGACAGGGAACACAGCAGGGTAAACTTTCAAGCTGTGATGCACGGCCATGGCCACCACAGTCAGAGATGTGACAAGCAGGCCGATTCAGGAGCACTGAAGAGGAAGTATGTGGCTGTGTGCTGGGGGGATTCCAGGAGGGAGCACTTCAGAGGCCTTAGAGGTTGAGAAGATAGAAAAAGAGGGGGCTGAAATTCTTGCAATAGGGGACAGACCCCCAAAGGCACCAAGGTGTGACGAGTCTGACTTGGGCAACAAATACAAAGTAGCCTAGTGTTTCTGGAGCTTAGGAAGAACTCGGGAAGTCAGGGGTGGGTGGGGAACAGATCAAGGAGCCTGTAGGTTATGGGATGGATTCAGACTTCACAGCACAGGCAATGGGGAGCCTTTGAAAGAATGTGTGCATTTCTGTGTTAGACCCACGGGACAGCGTGTGCGGAGGGCAGACGGCAGGTAGGTAGAGAGAGCAACAAGGAGGCTGTGGTCGTGTTCCAGGGAGATGACAAGCCTCCAGGGTACGTCTTGGATGGGACAGGGATGTAACAGCAGCTCAGAAACTAGTCGGACAGAAAGAGGGCTCAGGAGGGGACCTGGAGGGTCATATCATTTGCCTACTTTAGGGACCCTAAAGCTTTACTAACCTGCTCTCAGAGCCTTTCTTTTCTTCATTATTAAGACATATTTTACATACAGTAAAATGTATCCTTTTTACAGTTCTGCGAGTTTTGACAGTCATATAACCACCCAAATTGAGATATAAAATGGTTCCAACACCCCAAAGTATTGCCAGGTGTCCCTTTGTAGTAACCCCACCCCCTACCCCCTGATGTTTTCAGTCTCTCTAGAGTTTTGCCTTTTCCAGAATGTCATATAAATGAATCATAGAGTATGTGGCCTATTAACTCAGGCTTCTTGCACTTAGCATAATGCATTTGAGAGTCATCCGTGTGGTTGTCTGTGTCAGTAGTTCTTCCCAGCGTAGGGACATTGGGATCATTTCCAGGGTTGGGTGATTTCAAATGAATCCACCCAAAACATTTGTGTAGCGTTTCTGTGTGAACACAGGCGTTTATTTCACTGGGGTAAATACCTCGGAGTGGGATTTCCAGGTATGGTAAGTGTATGTTTAACTTTATAAGAAACTGCAAAATTGTTTTACAGAGTGGTTGTTCCGTTCTACATTCCCAGTTGCCCTCTATGGGAGTGGTAGTGGCTCCATAGTCTCGCCAACTGCCCGTTTTAGTTATTGTAAATCTAGCTAGTACGTAGTAGCATTTCATTGTAGCATTCCATAATCTGCCCGTTTTAATTATAGTAAATCTAGCTAGCACATAGTAGCATTTCATTGTAGTTTTAATTTGTATTATCCTAATGACTGGAAGATGTGAAGCGTTTTTTCATGTGCTAATTTGCCATATATGTTATTTTGAGAAATGTTCAAATCTTTTGCTCATTTTAAAACTGTATTTGTTTTCCTATTCTTGTGTTTTGAGAGTTCTTTATATATCTGGATACAAGTCTTTTACCAGAAAGGTGATCTGCCTTGTTTCTGATCTTAGGGTAAAAGTATTTGATTTTCACCATTATGTTTGATGTTAGTTATAGGTTTTTTGGAGATGTTCTTTATCAAATCAAGAAAAGTCCCCTTCTAATCCTAGTTTACTGAGTGTTTTTATCATGAACAGTGTTGAATTTTGTCAAAGGCTTTCTCTGTATTTAATGAGATGATCATATGAGTTTTTCTTCTTTAGTCTGTTGGTATGGTAAATTAGACTGATGGATTTTTTAAACATTAAACCAGCCTTGTATTCCTAGGAAAACCCCCAAGTGGTCATGATGTATTATACTTTTTATATATTGCTGTATCTGATTGGCTAATATTTTGTTGGGAATTTTTGCATCAATCTATGTTCATGACACAGGACTATTATTTGTGTATAGTTTTCTTTTCTTGTAATGTCTTTTCTGGTTTTGGTCTCAGAGTCATGCTGACCTCATAAAGTTGGGAAGCGAGTTGGGAAGTGTTCCCTCCTCTGTCCTCTCAGAGCTTTATATTGTCCCCTTTCACTATTCTTTGAAGTCTCTTCCATCAGTGTTATCTATTTTGCTAATTCAATTAGCCTCAGAGACTAAGTTGTGCTGCACACAACAGCCCAAGTGGGTACAAAAAGAAAAATATGACTAGTTTTGTTCCATAAGGAGGTAAAGAGAATAACAATAAATAACCATTTAGGTAAAATCATAATAGGTACCTGCTCATTTCAATACATTTTACTAATAGTAGCACCCAACCTTACCGCAATCCTGTTATGCCAGTTTGAAGGGTTTTAAGAATGAGAAAGTTGAGGCTTCGGGGAGTTAAGTAGCCTGCCCACAGTCACACAGCTCTCATGGGGCAGAGTTGTGGTTTGAGGCCAAGTCCAAAGCTTATGTTCTTCCCACCTCGTTTTGTCATCTCTCCGAATATTTATGAGTACCTACTAAGTGCCGGCTACTATGAATGCTTTAAGGCTTGTATTCTGTTCACCGCTGATCGCTGCAACTTTATGAGGTACGAGTTACTTTCCTCACGTTAACAGTGAAGAAATTAGGATTCAGAAAGGCCAGGGACCTCACCCAAGGCCAGTCAGTGGCGTTAGACACCAAAGACCCACAGTGACAGGGCACAGGAGGTACTGCGCATAAGAACATAATTAACTCATTCATGTGTAACCTGTATACAGAGCAGCTTTGTAGAGGGCTGTAATCGAGGCATAAACGGAGAGGGTGAACGCAGGGGAGGGGTCCATCGTGACTTGGGCACTCCTGGAACATGCACAGGAAAGCGGGGGAACAGGGAAACCAGACGACAGGGCTGGAGGAGCCAGAGAGTGGATTGAGTTAAAAATCTGGGCAAACAACAAAGGGTGGACACGGCCCATGGAGCAAATGAAAGCCAAGACAAGCAGGGCATGTAGCTGGATTTTCCAGTGTCACGGTGCTGACGCTGAGCAGGGCTGACAGGCACTAAACTAGGAATAGCTCACATCTGCGCAGCACTTTCGTTTCCAACACATTATCTTCTCCATCCTCACAAGCACCCTCTGGGCTGTTTGTTATTCGAATGTGAGAGGTGAGGAAACTGAGGCTCAGCCAGGTGCATGGCTTGTTGGTGATTCAACTCAGCCTACCAGACGCCCCAGGACCAGACTTGATTCCTGGTCCAGGATTCTGCCAGGGGCAGAAAGGCAGGGACAGGGCAGACCGGGATAGCATGGGTTTGAAGTCAGATAAGCACCTGAAAAGGCTCTGGAACTTGGGTGACATGGGCTCTAAAAATCAAGGCAATTAAAATTCTGAAATTTGACAGCCATGGGCTTTCTCCATCTTGAGGTCGAAAGTTCTGAAATCCTGATGACACAGACTCTATAACCCTGGGGTCAATAACTATGAAAACAGTGGGGATGGGCTTTGGGATAGTGGGGACAAAGGTGCTGTTATCCTAAGAGCATCACCTGGGGGTAGCATACAGACCAGCTAAAGACTCATAAGCAAATTGGTGTCTTAAAAGATAAAAGGGGTCAAGTCCAATATCAAACTTCCAAATCTGTCACCCCAGCCAAGCTGTGGTCCCTGGTGGTAAATACGCCTCTCAGGCCATGAGTGTTTCACCTCCTGATGCCCCTGGCCCAAGGGCAAGGAGACAGGAGTTGGGGGTAGAGGACAGCCCAAATGTGCAGACCACCCTGCTTCTGGAGTGGAGAGGAAAATATTTGTATTTTCAGGACAATCATTGTATTTTCCGGAGGGTGGCAGAGGGGAAACTCAGCTCAAAGACCTCACTCCAAATTCTTTTCTTGGCACTTGGCTTGTTGGGAAGAGGAATGCAAAATCCTTACTCCTCCAGAGGGTTCCAGGACCCTCCCAAATGACAGAACAAGATGGCTTCTCTCCCTCCCTTCCTTTCTGGCAACTTAATCTCTCTATTACTATCTCGAAATCCCAAGATGTTTTCCTTCTTCTGGGTTCCTTACACTCCCCATTTCTCTGCCTGTGAATCACCTCCTCACCCCTCTTCCCCACCATCCAAGATTCTCTCCTCTGTCCATAGGTTTCCAGCTCTCATGACTTTGCTAAGCACCTGATGTGTATTTTTTCAATACATCCTCACGACAAATCTATGAGACTAGCATGCCACCTGTAACCATAACTCAGAAAACTGAGGCTGAGTTACGAAACTATCATAAGAATGCATGGCTTAGAAATGTCAGAGCTGAGTTGGAATAATAACTGTATTACTACTATTAATAATAATGATAGTAAAAATAGCTAATATATAATAATAACAGTTATTATAGATAATACTGACAGAATACTTACTAGGGGCAGGCATTATGCTATGTGCTTTTTATATATTAATTCATTTATTCCTCAAAATAATCCTCGGAGGCAGGACTATTATTATTCCCATTTTACAGATGAGGAAACCAAGGCACAGAGAGCTTAGGAAATTGTCCAAGGTCCCACAGTCTGTTGACTCTCAAGTCTGGTCATCTAACATCTTGCTCAATTCTGCTGGCCTCTCCCCGTCAGTCTACCCTATGACTCTATTTTTCTAGGCCATGGTTCTTCAGATCTGTGTCCCCAAGGTCCCAGAAACTTACGAGAAGAAACAATAAACTATTCTGAGAAACAGCCGCTGAAAATCAAGACATAACATTTTGCATTCATTCATTCATTCATTCATTCATTCATAAAAAAAATACACATACTTACCAAGCTCCTAGAACGGGCCAGGCAAGGAGCTTACATCCTAGTGGGGGAGCATATAAGTACTATGATTTCAGGAAGTGACAAATGACACAAAGAAAAGGAGAGAAAGGTAAGGAGTTAGGGAGTATGGGTGGGAGAAGGCTATTTAAATAGAGTGGCCACACCAACCTCAGGAGAAAAGAGCTCCAGGCAGGTAAGCTGCAAGTGCAAAGGCCCTGGGACAGAAATGAGTTTGGTGAGCTGAAGAAACCACAACACTAGAATGAGACTGGAGAGGGGAAAGCAAAGGGTAAAGTATTTGGTGACGCAGGAGAGGCAGACAGGGGAGCAGGTCACCAGAGGCCAGGCTGTGGCTCTGGTTCTATTCTGCATGTGATGAGAGGCTTCAGCCGGGTTACGAGTGAGAAGCGCAGGCTGCAGACAAGCACACGGGGCACACTGAGGCTGCCTGTGGAGGCTGCCTTGGTCACCCTCAGCCTCTGCTGACCCACTCACTGACCTTTGCCTGTACCCAGGGTGGTAGAAAGATGGGCCCCCAAGTCTGTCACCAATACCTCGCTGTGTGAACTTGACAAGTTGCTCACCCCCTTAAAACCTCCATTTGACTATCTGAAAAATGGCAATGAAAACAGCTGGCAGTGGTGGGAGGGACACGGGGACTCACCTGAGACCTGAACCTTGAGCCCCACTCCAGGACGAAGGAGGGCTTCACTTTTGGGGCACAGTGCCTGGCACAGGGCAGGCCCCAAACACATTTCTATGGACTCAGGCTCCAAACAGAGAGAACTGGGGTGGGGGTGGGGGACCCGGGGGGTATGGCAACCCCAGAAGTCCTGCAGGGCCGGTCAGCCAGGCTGGACTGAGGAGCCAAGGCCTCAGGCACCTCCTTTCTTCCTTCCCAGCAGCCAAGTCAAGCGGGCAGCAGCAGGCCCATGGACCAAGGGCAGACAGGCGAGCGAGCAGGCGGGGCAAGCTGGCGGGCACAGGGAGAAAGAAGGGCATTGTCTGCCGAAACCCAACCGAGGGGCCGGGGCCACAACGCAGGGGATTCTTTCGGGAGAAACAGACATGCCTTTCTTTCCACCAACTGCTGCTAAAACAGCCTATTGGATTTGATTCTCTCCTATTTCACCCCAAACAAATGATAAATAAATAAACCTTGGTGAGCTCAGAGCGCCTGAGCCAGGACCCTGGGCCCAGAGCAGACTGGACACGTCCTCCTTAGGCGAGCAGGCTCCGGTGCCAGGTGGGCCTGCCGGCATGCCTGCTGCCAGGCGTGTGGGCAAGTCTGCTGGGGGGGCCGGCTCCAGGCCATGTGGCCTGAGGAAGTCCCTCCAGATGTGGGGTGGGGCTGGCCAGGCTGTACTGTCCTCAAACCCAAGGGGACAAGTGGTGGAAAGGATGGGGAAGCACATCAGAGGCGAAGAGGGAGCCTGGCTGTAGGAAAGCAGGCTGGCAGCCCTGGCAGGCTCCAAGCCAGGGAAGGTCCCAGGGTCTCCTGACAAGCTTGTCCGGAAGTTGGCTCTGGAGTGGCTTCAGTGGCGCCATCTGCACAGGCCCCCCAAATGCTCGGTGAGGTGAAAAAGCAGCGGTGTTCCATTCTCCCCGCTTTATAAACTGGGCAGAGGGTCCCAGAAGTGAGTGACATGCCGTCTTCAAGGTTACAAGGCAAGGTGATCACAGGATGCCAGAGGTCCCCTCCAATGTCCTTGTTTTCTAGGTTGTCAAACTGAGGCGCGAAGCGGAAAAGGGCACTGCCTGATGCCAGAGGAGCCAGGTCTTCTGACACCCTGACTCAAATACTCAGCATCCTCAGTGACAGGACCAGGAAGTGGCCACGCCTACTGCAGGAGCCTTCTCCTGACCCAAGGATTCCTCCCCAGCGTTCACTACCCCCTCAGAAACGTGAGCTATAGCCTCATCTGAAGGTGCCAGACATCGTGCCAGTGCAAGGCACCCCTCAGTCTGGGCCCCCCACCATGCCATGTTCCCATCTGGCCCCTGGTTCTATGCTTCTATGGGGCTCCTGTCCTGCCTTCCTTCTTACGTGTCCTAACCTTCTCCTTTCTTGAGGCCCCAGGTATACCTCCTCCTCGGGGAAGCCTCCCCAACTCACTCCTGCCTCCACTAATCTAGCCCTCCTCATAGCCTCTGCTGCCCGTGCCAGGCAAAGACGTCCAGCGGCCCTTAGGTAGGGTGCTAAGGGCAGCCAAGCTACACTCGCCCCACACCGGGAACCTGCCAGGCTGCTTCAGGGCTCTGGTCTCACCCATGGCTGTTAGTCTCTGT
Organism: Hipposideros armiger; assembly: GCF_001890085.2. NCBI lineage: Eukaryota > Metazoa > Chordata > Mammalia > Chiroptera > Hipposideridae > Hipposideros > Hipposideros armiger. Next base: position 789,638 of record NW_017731955.1, read on the forward strand.
ATCTAAGACACTTGCTTTTCTTCTCCTTAACTCAAACTCCTCCTCCTCTTCATCTCCTTCCACAATACCCAAGGTCCTGAGCACACCCCTCTGTCTTGGCATCCATCACCCACTCCGAAACAGACATGCACATGCCTGTTACACAGTGCGTCCCCCAAGGCTGGGACACCCTGCAGAGAACAGAGCCATCCCCACAGCTCCTGCAACCTGTACCTATCTCCACTCATTCAGTATTTGCTGGGCTCCAAATGAGTGAGAGGAACTACCCTACTCTTACGTAACTGCTGTCCCATGTGACTTGTCTACAGCTCAGGGACACCGTGACCTCCCCCAGGGCAGGTCCAGTCTTTCACTTCTGGGTCTGTTTTATTATCAAACCCCACAGGGAAGGCCTGAGCCTCCTCTCACAGCCTCGCTCTGCTGTGACAGAAGAGGGATTCTGCCTGGCCCTCATCCCCTGCCCCATGTTTCAGCTCAAGCCACAGGCAACTCAGGGTTGGGGGGATGTTTGCTTTGTTTTAATTTTTTTAGCTCCTGACAGCGCACGATTGAAAAATGTCACAGAGGACAGCCCAAACACCCCGGGAAAATGGCACAAGAGCCAGCCAGGCATGTAGGACTTGTCCCAGGGCAGATGAAGTACAGAGGGGCCTGGATCAACTCCGAGGAAAAACCAGCGGCTTTTTGAGAGAAATCAGGACAGCTGAAAATTAAACACATACGTACGTGCAAAGGCCTAATTCCTCCCTTGGAGCTTTGGAGAGACACTTTCATAGCTTTTCATGACATCATGTCAAATGTTTCCAGGCATCCCAGACAGAGTTTGGCCCTAAATGCTGTGTATTCAAGTCACACAGTCCTTTGCTCTTATAATCACAGGGCTCAACGGGACACAGGACACTCCCTCCCACTCTAGCTTTCTGAAGGCTCACTCTTGCCCTTTCTCAAACAAAAGAAAACCTCTCTTACTTCCAGAGGCCTCAGGCTGTGGGATGGCCAGGCATCAGCTATCTAGTGCAGTTCTGTTCTGAAGAGAGAATCTTTCTTCACAACACACAAGCAACACACAGTTAGGCGACCTGTGACTGCCCAGCTCTACGACCCTGAGCTAGCCTCCTCACCTCTTTGAGTTGCCCCTTGACATTCTTAAAGAAACTGAAGACAGTGCATTCATACGAATCAGTATCCCAAGGTGGCTCTGTGGATTCATGAGACAAAACGCTGAATGTGAAAGTACACAGCTTTGTGCCTGGCTGCAGGAGGCCCTGAGAAAATGTGAGTTGCTTCCTCCCTTACCCGGCGCCGGGTGGGTGGCTGAGGAGGGGCACCCGCCTCTCACTCCAGTGCTCTTTCCACTAATTGGCTCAGCCTCCCTCCTAGGTGTTCAAAGGACTTCAGAGACCAGACACTCTGAACTCCACTCTCCCCCGAGTGGCGGTTAGTTTCTCTTCTTTCAACAGTTCTCATTTTACAGATGGCTACAATTCATGCCAACGAGCGTTTTCCCAGGCCTACTATGTGCCCCGTTATACAAGAGGTTCAGGTTACAGCTTCAAAGGGTTGCAGAAACAAGAATTACCAAGTTACAAGGAAAGGCGGGTGAGGGTCACAGCCGACCAAATTGGGGCATAAGTGAATAGTGGGTGACGGGCACTTGGAGATGAGTGAGCGATTCCCAGCAGATGGAACCATGGGGCATGGCCTCTCGATCCCACTGCCTCCTCTACTCCCTTCCACCACTCGCTGCAGCCTCAAGGGCCCTGGCCAAACACCCAAGTGCTTTTTCAGGCCTCTGTTTGCACCACCTCCCTTTGCGTAGACGCTCTCCTCATTGAGCTGACACCGGTTCAGTGGTCCTGCCTGCAGCACTGAGGGCTGTCCAGGGCTGTGGCACCACAGAAGGAGCAGGCCTGCAAAGCTCACAGTCTGGTGGGAGACCCTTTGATATTGCAGGGAATTGCAGTGTCACCTGAGAAGTGAGTGGTAGGGAGAAGGTGGGGGAGGGGCTGTGAGGATGAGAGGAGGGAGTAACTAAAATGGGGCTGGGGTCAGGGTGCTACCCCGAGTTTCCCAGAGGAGATAATACTTGAGCTGACACTTGCCAGAGTGTCGAGCTAAGCCCCACCAGGCCGGGAGTCTATGGATCAGCAACGCAGGGACTTACGGTTTGGTTGCCAGAGACCTGGCTTCAGTTATGCCTGCGAACAACTCTGGACAACTTGTATTCATTAGGCTTCTGCCTCAGTTTCCCTACTAGGCAATCAGATAAATCCCTTGGCTCTGGACCACCCTACCTGATCTTGCCAGTTGCCTGGATGCTGTTTGTTAAACTCCATGCCATTCAGAGAGAGAGAGAGAGAGAAAGCAGGTGTAGGTGCAGGTGTTTGTTTCTCAGAACCAGAACTAGAACCAGGCGGAGGCGACTGGCCATCCGGTTTCACTTATGACCTCCTGTCTCCACCACTGTTCAAACCCTCCCGCCAGATGAGACCTGAGGGCTCCAGAGAGCTACAGCTTCAGAAACTCGACTCACACTGACCACAGCCCACAGATCAGTCTACTTCAGCTCCCCTCCTCCCGGCCCTTCACCCTAGAAACTGAGCCGGACTCTCAGATCCGGACACCTGCCCCCTCCCCATATAACAACAACAATGTGAAGAAGACCTAATACGTAACCAGTACTTACTATGTGCCAGGCACTATTCTGAACACTCTACACGTATTGATTCATTTAGGCCTCATAGCAGCCTTTGCAGTAGTTTCTGCTATACCTCCACTTTATAGGTGAGGAGACGGAAGCACTGCTACTAAGTGGTGACATCAGCACCCGAACCTAAGCACTCTAGTTTCAGAATGTGTGCTCTTTACCCCTCTGTTTCTTCCCATATCCCATTCCACCCAGTAGGGCCACAGCACATACTGGTGTACTCTGAGCTTTGCCCAGGACAAGCCATGCATACAGCATGTGGCTGCACTACAGGTGTTTGCTTCTGTGTCACACAAAGGCGCCATGCAGGTGGGCTGCTGCCCAGCAGTGAGACAAGGTAGAGAGTCTGCCTGCGGATTTACCTATGAGTTGGAGCTAAATGTCTATAATCTTGGTATCTATCCATTCATTCAACAAATATTGATTATATACCTGCCACTGCTGGGTACTAGTTGCATCCGTCCCAGGGCAGTGAGCATAAACTGATTAAACATCCCTATGCTTTTACCTGATGGACCCACTCCCAAACAGAGATTAGCAGGCTCCTGGGAGCAGGGACCACCTCACAGATCGCTAGCTCCCTGGTAATATGAATTCACTGGGTGTTCGGGATGTGCTTGTTGAAGACTGACAAACAACACGCGACATTTGGACAAAGCTTGGCTGTCCCTTACTACCTCTGCCCCCAGGTGACAGGTGGTAAACAGACCAGAAGGCTGGGGACCGGAACCCATCCCTCCCAGCTCCCCACTGCCTGGGGCTGCCCTTGAGGAAAAGGAAAGTTATCTCCCCACCAAAGCCCTTCAGAAAAAAAGAACAGGCCAAACTTGTAAAGAAGGACTTAAAGAACTGTAAGAGCAACTTGAGTTCTTCACGAATATGGGGAAAGGCCTGAAGGTCAGAGGAATGGAAAAGGTAAGTTAAGAAAAAAAATTGGCATCTAGCAGTAGAGATAAACTGAGCTGATAAGCAGCCTTTGAACACTTGGGTTATTTATTTATTTGCTTCCAGTGCAGTTGTTAATTCCAGCTAAAATTCCCCGGTGCCCTGCTCAGATGTGTGGCACATTCTGTACCCATCTGGCAGCAAGACAGACACCTCCCCTGGCAACTGTTCTCTGAAGTTTCAAACACATGTACGTGTTTGTGTCCCAACAACACCACCACAGAAAAGAACGCCTGGAGTTTACAGCGCTGACTCTCTCTGGCGGGGTTGCTAGTTAACAATGTCTTGTCTGCAGTAGGAGTTCAACAAACATGTGCGGAAGTGAACTTGGGCCAGGCCCAACGCTGGACTCACTGAGACGCTTTGTGAAGCAAAAATGGAAGAGGGAGAGTCAGAGAGAGATGAGGGTTGTGGTAACCAAGAGGCTGCCATCTGAGGTTCCCTTGGCAAGATGAAGATAATTTGTTCGGGAGACTTTTTTTTTTTTCCTTCACATTCCCTGTGCTTAAATAAACCCTGCCAAAAGAACTCCTGCTCTGATTGTCCATGGAAAAGTTCCCTGGAATGTTGGACCGAGTCTCTGGAATGTATGGATTTAACGAGCCAATTTGGAAATTAACGGAGATGAAAAGGGAGCGTTGTGGTTACATTACAGACAGAATCACTACCTGAGTGAGTGCAAGGCTGGTGAAGGCACGTTGGAGCTCCCCATGAGCGGGCTTAGCACTTTCCAGACCCTGCAATTTTAGGGCTGGAAAAGTCGGCAAAGGTCGCCCCTAGTCTTGTTGAGGGAAGGACACAATCTTCGTCAAGAATTCTGAAACGCTGAAAACATGGCTTCCAAACTTTTTACAGAGCAAAGGCCTTCCCAACCAAGGCCTGTTGAGTGTCATGTTTTGAAATATCCCCCCCGCCCCCCCACTGAACATGCTGTAACCCTGTCCCAAATGATTCTGTCAGAATGCCCGTTCAGGCCTCTGATCAGGAAAAAGATAACCGAGTTTGAGCCCCAGATATTGATGGTTTCAGGGGCTAAAAACTTGCCATTTGCATTATCTTTACAGTTTTGCTTCCGATAAATACAATAGTCCTTTAGTTGCTTGTTTGTTTAATATTGAACAGCTTTGGGGTTTCTAGTAGTGCCCACTACACAGCCAGGGAACTTGGGGCCCAGGCTGGGATTGGTCATTTCATCGGGGTTCTCTCCTGTTGCAGATGAGGTAATGCGCATGCAGGGAAGGAAGATAATGCACCCATCAGAGATGCAAGGCCAGCGGCCCCTTGGAGGCCCTGCCCAGAGAGGACGCTGTCCCCCAGCCCAGGCAGATGCCATTTCTCCTCATCCCAGAGTTCTGACTGACTCTTCAGAACTTCTTCCCTCCACTCAGGGCACGGAGCCATCTGACTCAGTCTTCAAAGAATAAGTCTTTTTTTGTTTCGAGATGGAGTCAGGGACTTTAAGCACTGCACATGATTCTTCTGCCATAGTCTTTGATTTTTCTTCCAGGACTTGATCAAGTGGGTTCAACCTGTGCATCAAGGCCATGTCGTGGTTTCAACTCAAAGCCTCTGTCAGGTGGGACAATGGAAGGGGTTTCAACAAGGGCACAGGTCTGACTTTCCAGGAAACTTGGGAGCTGCACCTTGGCATTATAAACTGATGAGGAGATCTGGCAGGTCCAGCACCAGGCTACAGATCCAGACGTGCAATTAAGCATCCCCCTCCTTGCAAAAAATCCCCTTTGGGGCCAAAGAGTCTAGTGAATTCCTGTGGTGGGTGTTGGGTCAGAGAGAGGGCCGGGCAGATGGCCCTGACGCCTGACATCTGACTGCCCCTTCCCTCCCATGTCCTGAGGATGGCTAGGTCAGTGTGAGTCCCTGCCACCTCTAACCACTGAGCATTCAAGGTCATCAAGAGCTGGGGTACTCAAAAAAGGCAGCCCCTGAGCCATGAAGAACAGAGCAAGAAAGGAAGAATTCCCCTCTCTCTACCCTCCCTATGTGGCCAAGAAGATGATTTTGCAGGCAGACACTCCTCACTGTTTACAAAGTGGGGAACAAATCCAAACAAATAAAAAGCCCAAGCCACACTTGGAATCACAGCCACACGAAGCGATATGTGTTGCTTGAACAACTGTTTGGTGCGGTTTACAAAAAGGCCTATTAAACATCAGGGAGGTGGCAGACCTATGTATTTTGACATCTGGGAGCACCAGTGAGGCCATGGGAACCAGGGCGCTGCTCCCCAGCATGGACACATGCAGCCCAGAGCCTGCCACATGCCTTCTGGAAGTCAGTGGCCTATTTATCACCTTAGAGCTGGGATCTTGACTTGCCCCACTGTCATCCGACACCAAAGAAAATGTCACCTGTTTCCAGTTGTATAAAGATGAAGGTCTCACCTTAGGAGCCAGGGAGGGATGCATCTGCACTCAGCTGCAATGTGAATGACAAAAGGAGGTACTTCCTAGACTGCCTGATGAACATGATAGAACGCTCAGGAATTAAGACGTACCTGGGAAGAAGGTTGCTGCCTTAGCTTGGGCTGCTAAAACAAAATATAGATCAGGGCTTGAACAACAGACATATGTCTTCTCACAGTTCTGGAGGCTGGAAATCTGAGATCAGTGTGCCAGCAGGGATTGGTTCTGGTGAGGCCCCTCTTCCTGGCTTTCAGACAGCCACCTTCTGGCTGTGTCCTCACATGGCAGAGGGAGAGCCAGTGCAAGCTCTCTGGTATCTCCTCTTATAAGGACACTAATCTCATCATGAGGGCCCCACCTTCATGACCTCACCTAAACCTAATCGCCTCCCAAAGGCCCTGTCTCCAAACACCATCACATAGGGGATTAAGAATTTCTAACATGAATTTTGGGAGGACACAAACATTCAGTCTACAACAGTTGCTGACCTGAATTGCTGGATGCAGTGGATATGCAGACTTACATTTCAATAACATGGCTTTGCCCAATCTTAATAAATTTTTAAAATCAGTCAGGTCAACCCTTCACATATGTACAGTTTAGTATCCATCAATTATACTTTAATAAAGCTGAAAAAATTTTAAAAGTTTAAAAACTAAGTCAATCACTTGAGGGATGTTTAAATTCCCTCAACCATGTGCTTGGGTGAGCAGCTACCTGGCCTTTCATTAGAACAGCTCCTGTGATGGTAAGTCACAGCCTCCCAAGGCAACTGTTCCACCACTGGACTTCTCTGACTATTGGCAAGTTCTTCCTCTACTGAGCTGAAATCAGCCCCTTGGAAGAACACAAAGGATCCTGATGCCGGGAGAGAGCCCGTCAGAAATGGAATCAACTGAATTACCACCCCTGCCACCACAGCTTGTGAGTATGTGTGAATAAACACGAACACACACACATGCGGTCATACTTCATGTATCCCCAAGTCCCATATCTAGTAACTTCCCATGTCCAGCACACATGTTCAAACAACAAAATTGATACCACACTGCATTCATGCATTTGACTCCTAAAAGAAGGCTTCAGCCTCTTCACTTGAAGTTATTTAGTTTAGCTTTGGACTCAGTTTTAATAAGTTTGGGTCTCTGGCTTCCTACTCCACAAGATTAAAAACAGCCAATACATTGCAAAGGATGCTAGGTCAAAACCTTTAGCCTGACTCTGATGGGGGAGATGGAGAAAAAGTCAGCAAGACTCCCAGAATCTAGGAAATGACAGCAGCCTACGGTCACCCAGAGAAAAGGCAACCACTGTTACCACCCATGTGACGTCCAGGGCCACCGGGAATGACCCTGAGTCTCTAAGAAAAAGGTGGATCGATGAAAGGGTCTGCTGTTATGTGTGACAAGCATATGAGTACTTTTAAAAGCTTCCTATCCAAAGTGGTATGTCAGCTAACATCATGATACCTAAGGGTTATTATTTTATTATCTAGATAATTCATTTTTGGTGGAAGAGCTCACTCTAAACTGATGCTGCCTAAATGAGGTGTCACTGTGTGTTATCTCACAGGGTGCAACACAGTTTTCAAGGATAAATGATACTGATGATTATAATGCATGGTGCAGTGATGGGCATGTGGTGGGCGCCACCCTGGTTGATTGATTCCCATGGTTATCAGAACAAGGCAAGAGAGTATTGCCTAGTAGAGATACTTATATTATCTGCTTTTGCAGTGATAAGAACTGTTGATATTAGCATATTAATATTTGATTCAAAACAAATAACATCCCTGCCTTATGATAACTAGGCATTCATGGCCCTGATGCATATTTCCTTATAAATATTTATTATTAATACTAATTTGCTCAATAAACTCTTTTCTTAGAGAGCCCAGGAAGGTAAACTGCAGTCTGCTCCTATGACAATAATGGTAATTTTACTCCCTCTACCATCTGAGTTCCGAAGTCCCCAAGCAAGTTGTCAAAAGGCCAAGACCTTGGACATGAATGTCCACAATGGAACAAGAACTCTTAATTGTCTTGGAAGCTGGTGGAAGCGCAGCTAATGCCAAACAATGGTTAATTCAAAGTCATTCATCTTGAGTTCAGGGACACAGTATCACACACTCAGGTGTGTACAGTCTCTCTCTCTCTCTCTCTCTCTCTCCAAGATAATGCCACCCCTTGGAATCACCTTCAATGCTCAGCATACATGAGCCCCAGGGGCAGAAGCACCAGCTATAGTCAGGGGTCATATGCTGCCCTGGCCACATTAGACAAGACTGTCCTGGGTGTTGGGGTGGAGTGCTTCAGAGCTTCTTTACCCCGTTCTACTGTATTTTCATAACACACATTACCTTCCGGCCTGCTATTGTTTACTTATTATGTTTATTATTTGCTGCCCGACTGTGCCCCACTAGAATGTAAGAGGCACAAGGGCCTAGAACATTGTTTAGTTTCGGAGTTGCAATCTCAGCACCCAGGACACTCCCCAGAGAGGGTAGTAATTTGCTGAACGAATGATAAATGAATGAGTGGCTAATCCTGCACCGTGAAGAAAGATATCCTCCCTGACAAGCACTTGGCACAGATGGGCCACCAGCAGTTTCTTCTATGTCCATCATCAATTCATCTCCTGTGTCCCAGCAAGTCAATGGGGCCTCAGAATCATTCTCAACCCAAGACGGGCGGGAATGTGTCCTAACCTGGAGCAGGTGTACATAAATGCTCAGTGAGTCACACAAGCAGGGTCTCAGGGATGCAGCCTGTACCAGACAGGGCCTAGACCACCTTTCAGAGACTCAAGTCAGCAATGACTCGCTTAAGGTCACAGAGCCGGAAAAGGACAGATTTAAGATTTTAACCTAGGCCTTGCAGTGGCCATTTTACTCGAGAGGAAACAGGCTGGGAGAGGTCTAAGATTTGCCAAAAGTCACACTTCAGGAATTGATGAATTACTGAACTATGCACTCCTCTCAGTCATCAGCGTCTCCCTGTCACCTGGCCTGGTGCCCGGCCCAAAGCAGATGAACAAACGAAGACATGAACACAAAGCCTAAAAACCTGGACAGCCTAGTGTGAAAGGACAGATCAAATATAATTGGAATTCACAAACCCAGTAGCCTCTGCAGACCCAGCTGTGGGTTTCAGCAGGAGGGCAAGCAACATGGTCCAGGTCCCAGGTGAAGCTAGCAGAGATGCACTCACCCCCACTGCATCCTCATGACCGAGAGAGAGGAGCAGTCCCTCCCTCGAGGCAGCCCGTTTCCAGTGCCCACCTTCCACTTCTCCCACTGTTCCTCTCTCACATTCCAGCCCTTCCTTGTTGGCCTGACCCCTTTTCCAAAATGTATGGGGAAGGATCCTACAGACCTCTCCTGAGGCTCTGCCCAGCCCTGACCCAGATTCAAGTACTTACATATTTTAAGACCTCAACAAACATTGGTGAATGAATGAATGGGTAAATAGTTAAATTATCGGACTTGTATTTGTCTAAGTCCTCATTATCAAACCCCTGGACAATTTTGTTATACATTCACTCAACAAATATTTATTAAGTACCTAGGGTATAAGGGGCATGGTGCTAGGCTCTGGGATAGAAAAATAATAGCAGCTTTCCAACAGGTCCTTTGACTTCAGTCTCCTCTCCTCTCATGTTAAACTTTCTGCACTTATTTTCGAATTCGCCCTTCTATAGTTGGTTTGGATCTCATCCTCCCATGCTCACCAACTTTCAAAGCCTCCCACTGCCTATTAGAAAGTGATCAAATTCCTTACACTGACATTCAAGACCTTCTGAGATTGAGCTGAAACCTATACTTCCAGCCTCACCTCCTGGCCCTCACTCCTTCTTTGCCTCCATTAATGTATGTCATGGGCGAGCCCCTGCATGAGATGCCTTTCTCATCTATACCAGTCAGCTACTGCTGTGGTACAAACCACCCCAAGGTTTTGTGGCTCAAAGTAATAATCACTTATTTTCACTGTAGGTCAGTTGGAGCTTGGCCAATTTGGGTTGGGTGGGTTCAAGCTGTGTGTCCATTTGGGCTTGGCCCTTCATTGTGGGTTAGGCTCAGGTTTGCTGTGGTCATTCTGGGACCCAAGCCGGGAGGTCAGCTGCTACATAGAGGCAACGCTTCTTATGGTGGAGGCAGAGGCATAAGAGGGCAAACCCTATTAAATAATGCATTAAGGTTCTGCTCCCTTCATGTCTGTTAATGTCTCATTGGCCAAAGTATGTCACATGACATATCCCAAAGTCCAGGTGCCAGGAAGTACACTTTGCCCAACATGACCAAAGCAAGTCACATGGCCAAACCCTACGTCACTGCAGGCTCGGGGAAGGGGGAGGCAGGGAGTGAATATTTTTGAACACGGTCTAATCTAATACCCCATCTCTGCCTAATGAAATTGGACAGTATAGCAAAAGAAATCAGGTGTTGGAAATGGAAGGCCTGCGTCTGAATCATGGCTATACACCCCACTTTCTGAGGGCCTCCACCATAGTACTCCTAAAATACTTCACTCATTCAATCCATTTGCACTGAGAACCTGCTATTTGTAGGAATGCCATGTCAGACCCTGAGCCAGACTGGTGACTACATCGGGCGTGGCCCTGCTCTCCTGGTGGTATGAATGAAGCTCTTCACCCTCTGCGTGCCAGCTTTCTCATCCACAAAGTGGAGAGAAACAACTTCATAATACACGAGGAAACCATGGGAAGCTGGCCTGCATGCAGCTGTAAGTGGAGAAAGGCCTCTGCCAAACACCGTTTCTTCCAAGATGCGCAGGCTAGTGAATCCTGTTGGAAATGACCCCTCGCCAACCTGAATCCTTAAAACAATGAATTACCATGTGGTTAAAGGTTGATCCAATCAACCAGAATTTACTGAGGTCCACCTTGTGCCAGGTAGACCTGCCTGGCCCCAAGTCTCTGCCTCCCAGACACACATCCTAAGGGGCAAGATGAGTGCCTTCTTCCAGCATTCCCTCACAGCGCCCAGCCCAGCACCATGTCCACTCCAGGTGCTCAGGTACTGCCGACCAAGACGCTACAACCTCTTCAATTGCTTTTTGCACTCTTTCCTGGAAACAGCCTCAATGACTGAGATTTCCACCAAAGCCTTCCCATTCACCCAGAAAGAAAAATGTAGTTAATCAAAGCAATCTGGACTTTTCTTTCCATTCCCACCACCCCTCCACCCCCACCCCAGAGCAAAACCTCCCCAAGTGATTAAATGCTATAATAAGGATTTGGCATATTTACCTTGTCAAAGATTGTGCTTTTGTGGTATCTCATGGAACACAAACAGAATAAGGAGCCAACAGTGAGATGGACTACCAGCAGAGACCAGCAAAGAAACAAAACAACAAAACCTCCAAATAGAAAAGGCCATCTTAGTCGTAGTATCCTCTAATCACATACAGACGGGGCCACGCATATAACTGACAGTGCCTTTCCAGCAAAAAGAATGCTCATTAAGTAGTTACAAAAATTATTATTATTAGCAGTATCATTATTTTTACAATAAATTAAATACTGGCTAGAAAGTCAAATGTCTTTCTTCAGCATATGATTCCTTCCAGTTTTCTTAGGCACTGGCTATATTCAGCACTGGTTCCCCACAGCCCATAGGAGACACTGATCTCCTCATCCTTACATTGCAGGCCCCCTAGGCAGTGGTGTCAACCTACTTTCCAATCACTCACTCATCCAACAAATAGTTTTTAAGCACTTATTCTGGCCCTATGATGGTCTATGGGCCATAATTTTACCTCTCCAACCCTTTCTCCCTCTAATTCCCTAACAGAAATCCTGGCCACATGGCCCAGTCTCTTCAATGCCCTTCAAATTTACAGCTGTTTCCCACTCCTCCAGGGAGCCCCCTTGATGCCTCCAGGCATCCCTGGGGACATGCGTTCTCTCTCCTGTGGCCAACTGCATGTGTGTGAACATGCTACCCCTACTCTGTCCCCTACCTACCTAGACAAGGACCCCAGCTCATGCCTGAGACACCATTACACAGTAGTTGGTGTTGAATGAATACTTGTTGACTGACTTTACTGTAGACATAACACAAACAAATAAATGCATACTTAATGGGATTGATTCCTCTGGGCTGGGCATTGGGAAAAGCAGGAAGGGATCGTACCTGGTGCCTGGTGCACAGTCTGAGGGAGCAGCAGGTGGCCAGGCCCCTGGATAACTGGCACACTCTCGCATCCCTATTGTCTGCCATGGACACCTGCCATTTGCATCGTATACTTCACTAGTGCGGACTACTGAGAAGAAAGGTGGCGTTCGACTCAATGAGCAGGACGCTACTCCTCCAGGTATGTGATGCATCCCAAAGGGGCTGCTAAGAATGGTGCCAAAAAATGGGATTCTGGTAGGGCTTTTCTAAGGAACCCGCAGTATTTCCACTTTTACCTTCTAAACTTGCTCCTACCTCAGCCTCCCCTAATTTCATTTAATGACACCACCATGGACAAAAATTTGCAAGCATCGCACCCGTTTCTTGATCTCTTCGCAAGCAACTCAGCAGATGCGCTGTCAGCTCCACCTCTAAAACCCACCTCCACCTGCTCCCCTCCCCCCAGGCCCAAGTCATCAGCATTCTTTGCTTGGACTTTTCCAATAACACCCAGACAGGTCTCCCAGCTTCCTGTGCCCTCACCCCCAGGAAAGTCCATTCTGCACACCACAGCCAAAGCCATTTTTTCTATATAAAAGCAAATCAGAGCTCCTCCACTTCAAACCAATGGCGTCCACTGTTGGAATAAAATCCAAATGCTGGGGTCGGATGAGTGGCGCGATGGTTAAGAACTGGCTTGGGACGCCAGAGGGCCCCGGTTCGGATCCCACATATGAGGGCCAGTGACACTGCCCTCCACAGCTAAGATGCTGAACAACAGCTCAACCTGGAGCTGGGCTGCCATGAGTCGCCAGCGACCGCGTGGGCTGCAGTCCTCTGCTGCAGTGGGCTGCCATGTGTAGCCAGCAGCCAGCGTGAGCGGCCAGCAGCTGCAGTGAGCGGCCGTCCAGAAGCCAACAACTGATCTGCCTCACCCGGGAAGAGCGCAATGATGGTGCCAAGTTGGGCCAGTGAAGCAACGTCCTCCACAACTAGATTGAAGAACAAAAGGACAGCAACTTGTCTGTTCCCCTTCCCCCAATTCCCCAGCACTGTTCCCATCCCCCCCCAATTCCCCAATAAAAATCTTAAAAAAAACAATCCAAATGCCTTCTCGTGACCTGTAGGCCTAGCAAGATCTCACTCCACTCTCCTCTCTGCTCCATCTCCTGACACTGTCCCGTGCACACATCCTTTCTGTTCCTTAAATGGGCCTCAGGGCCTTGGCACCTGCTGTTCCTTCTGCCTAGAACATGTTTATGGCTGTCTTCTCACCCCTCCAGGTTCAGCTGGAAAGGTACCTTCTCCCTAAAACTGCTCCTTTCCCACCCCACTCCTCTAGCACCCTGGTCCCTCTCTAGCTTATGGCTTTTTATATATATATATACACACATACAGAGAGAGAGAGGGAGAGAGGGAGAGAGAGAGAGAGAGAGAGGGAGAGAGAGTCCTTATCATGCTCTAAAATTACCCATTAATTTATTCACTGTTAACCCCTCACTCAAATGAAAGTTCCATGCAGGAAAGGGATCTTTTCTGTCTTGTTTATTGCTATATTTTCAGCATCTGTAACAGTGCCAAGCATATACTATGCATTCTAAGCACATGGATTGAGGGGGAGCAAAACTCCCCACTCCTTAGGTTCGGCTGCTCACAGTGACTTCTTTCCAAAGAGCACAGTACGGAAAGATGGAGGGGAAAGAGTAACTTTATTGTAGAGAAACCTGACACAGTGCTTCAGCCCGGTGATCAAGGTTAATATCAACAGTGATAAGTCATGTTGACAGCATATACCGTTGATATGAGGAGAATGGCACTTTATCTCTGATCTTCCTCCCCTAAACACATAACCCCAGTCTAATCATAAGAAAAACATCAGACAAATCCCAATTGAGGGACAAATGTCTGATCGGTGCTCAATGTCAAGGTAATCAAATCCAAGGAAAGTCTGGAAAACTGTCACAGCCAAGAAGAGTTGAAGAAGAAATAACAAGTACATGTAACGTGATATCCTGCATGGGGTCCTAGAACTTTCTAGAAAAAGGACATCAGGGGAAAACTGAGGAAATCTGAATCAGGTATGGACTTTAGTTAATAACAATGGATCCATATTGGTTTATTCATTGTGACAAATGTACCATATTAACGTAAGTGTCAAAATAGGGGGAACTGCGTATGAGGAAATGGACTATCTTCTCAATCATTCTGTAAATCAAAACGTATTCTAAAATTTAAAAAAAAACCTTAAAAAACACATTTGTTAGGTGAACAACTGTACAGTAGTAAATGCTGCAAAGGTATTTTCATGTCTTTTTGTAAGAATGTACCAAGCAGAGTCCAGCATGACGCTAGAACCTGGTGAATTCCTGAGAAGAATTCCTAAAGCTGAGCACTGCTGGGCCACTCTGTTTGAAGCATTACTTTCTTAACGATACACACTGTAAAGCAGACTTCAGTGCTCCACTGAGCTTCCAGTGGTTCAAAATGAGGGGCGTTTGCGTCAAAGACAAAAAGAACAAATCCTGCCCTCTCTGAGGGTGAATCGCATTTTCCCACTGCTCTCAAGTCCATCCAGCCACGAGCACCGATAAAGGCCTAGTGTGTATCCGTGCCTGAGTTCAGCTTAGCAGCCAGCTCCTGTCCTAGATTGGGGTTCAAGTCCACCCACAGTGAAGCTAGTCCAACACAAGACTCTCTTCTAAGGGGTCAAACGGAGCAGTACAGACTACAGATGGCACAGATGTTCAGAGAAGACAGATCAAGGGAGCTGGGGCAATCAAGGAAGCCTTCCTGTAGGAAGGGCCAGGCTGGATCTGGAAGAGGAAACAGGATTTAGAGAAAGAAGAGGAAGGAGAGAAAATGCTCCAGGTAAAGGTCACAGCGAGCAGAGCCAGGGTGTCAGAGGCTATCTGCTGGGAGCAGAATGATCAGCACTGCAGTGTGCCCTAGGGGAGCCAGGGAAGAGTAAGTTAGCAGGCTGAGCTGGGGAGCCAGACTAGAAAAGGTCTTGAGATCCTCCCAGACTTTTAAGGCCAGGGAACAACACCTGTTTCATGGAGCCTTCCCCAAATGTCTTGGCCACAAGTGCCCCTCCCCCAGCACTCTGACTTAGCTCACTTCTGGCTTCATCTTTCCTTCTCACATGATGTTTGCATTCCTGTCCCATCTCTCCTACCGACCTGTAAGCCTCCTAGGAGCACGATCCTTTTCTATCTCATTTCAGCCTACTCTAGAGGGTTCTGCACATAGTAATAGCTCAAAGGCACATCTGGTGAATGGATAAAAGAGGGAATTACTGAGTGCCTTATAATCTAAGAAGCCAGGACGTCCCTGCACACAACAGGGAGGCCTGCAAGGTTCCCAGAAAAATCTAGGATTAATCAAAATGATGATATTTCCTCCACCGTCTCACCAACGCCTCCCTCTGCTTTGTTTTCCTTGAGCCCTTATCCACTCTGATTTGTTTCTTGTCTGTCGCCTCTCAGTTATTCAACAAACATTAGCTAAATGCGTCCTATGTGCCAGGCATGTTCTAGCTGTTGAGGTTACAGATAACATGGACAAAAATCTCTACTCTCAGGGAGTTGACATTCCAGTGATGGGGTGAAGGGCAATAAACAAAATAAGTAAGTAAAATATGTGGAATTCCAAATGGTGACAGGTGCTATGGAGGAAAAGGACAGGAAAGAGGGATAGAAAGGAGTGATTTACGATTTTAAATAGGGTGGTCATGGGCAGAGACCACCTTTGAGCAAAGACCTGAAGAAGGTGGGGGCAGGGATTTTTTTCTTTTGTGTTCACTGACAAATGCCTGGCACCTAGGGGAGTACCTGGCATGCAGTGGGCACAGAAGAATGAGTCTTTTGGGAAGGTTAACTAATTTTTTATTTAAACTTTTACTTTGAGATAACTGTAGACTTATACACAGTTGCAAGAAATAATACCCTTCCCCCGGCTCCCCCCAATGGTGACATCATACGTAACGATAGTACAATAGCAGCAACACCAGGAATTGACATTGATGCCAGCCACGGATGTAGTTCAGGGGGTCACCAGCGTTACATGTACTCATTTGTACACCTGTGCGTAGTATATTTGGTTTCATGCAATTTTAAGGGTTAATCTATTTTTAATGTACGATCAGGAGGCCACTTGAAGAGGCACTGAGCAGGCTGGGTTCCATTCATCCTCACAACCAAGAAGGGAGGTACTTTGTACCCATTGACATATGCGAAAACTGCAGGGCTCAAAGAAGAAATGTGATAGAAGCCAAGGTTGACAGGCAGAGAAACCAGAACCCCAAACCCATGACTGTCTGGTTCCTTCTCTGGGGCTCTTTCCTGAACACAATGGCCTGTATAAGATAAAAATAAATGGGGTGGTGGGGGGGGGGAAGGAGGAAGCAGGGACCCAGAAGAAGGCCAGGCTCCAGGAGACATTGGAAGGGAGAGGAAATGAGGAAGGAGTGAAAGCTGTTTCTGGGATTCTGAGTCAGGGAGAACAGAGGTGCCATTCACAGGAATGGAGAAATAGAGGATTCTAAAGGAGGCTCAGCCTGGATCTGATGTGCGATCTTGGGCAAGTCGATGTACATCTCTGAGCGTCATGTTGCTCATCAGGACAGGAGTGAGAATGGCTACCCATCCCATTTGCTCGAAGGCCAAAGAGGGATGATGTAAAGGTGGCCCTTTGCACAGCAAAAGTGCCAAAACCAAAAAGAAGGCAACCCTACCCAATCCAACCACCCAGACCGCCTGCGGTCTCCTGGCTAGAATGACTGGCTGGCTTCCCCAAAGATGAAAATGCAGAATTTAGGTCAGCACACAGAGAGAATCTCGCTTTGTTTACAAGAGACAGAGAGTGGGTGTTCCTATTAAATGCCTTTGAATCTCAGCGATGATGAGAGACCTAAGGCTGTTTACCACTTTGGATATTTACTTTTCTCATATACAAATCAGCTCCGGGGCCATGGGCGCTGACGCCACCTCACAGCACAGCCCTCTGACGTCCCTGCTCGTCCCCGGTGCCCACACCTGGTTTGCATTTATTGGTTTTAGCAGCTTTCATTTATATTGTGTGTGGATCATGGAATGACCAGCAAACAGAAGCTCTGATCCGTGCCCTGGAAAGAACACGGAAGTGTGAGGAAGGGGGTCGAGGAGGGGGGCTGGGAAAATGCCTCCAATCCCAAGAGAAGCGTCTCCCACCCACAGGAGGGCCCCCTGTTGGGAATGAAGGTGGAGCAGGAAACCACAGCCCCACCGGGAGACGGTCGGAGCATGAGGGTGAGAAAATCTGCTCAGTGGTCACAGCCACCAAGCCAAACACCTGGGTGCCACCGTGCGACGTGCGGGCAGCCGCCTAGATATTTGACCTCCTGAAACCAAACATCTGGAAATCTGGGAACAATGTAGGGGTGTGGCTGGGGACTTTCTGTTTTCTCCACCCGGATCCCAGGGCAACGATGTGTCGATACGGCTGGTAATTTCACAGCTACCCACAGCATCTCTCAGTGTGTACTTGGAGCCTGGCCCCAGGCTAACTCAGACTCATTAGATGAGGTTCCTGCCCTCAGAGAACTTCAGACTATGGAGGAGACACACATGTAAACATATAAAAGACAATACAATAAAAAATGACCTTTTCCAGGAAGGTCAGAGCCAGCTTAGAAGGTGGCTTTGCAGCAGTGGGTTGCGGTTTCTGGTTTACCAAGTACTCTCACACCCGCTGTGGGGGGGGTGGGGGGGACGCAGCGAGGGGAGGGACCCGCCTGGGTTCATGCTGCTGACTCCAATCCAGCGCTCTCATAATTTACAGGCCATTTACAGACCGCAGATCCTCCCAGCCCACTTGGGGAGCATTCCGGAACCACCTGTTCCCTCTACCCCCACTTTGAACAGGTGGAATCCCCCAAATCTTCCACCAGTGGGCCACATGAGATGCAGGGACATGTTATTCTTCAGTAGCTATTTTAGAAATGGCCATCAGCATCTCAGGCTCCCTCACAAGAAGCCCTGTAACATATTTCACTACCGCTGGTCTCATTCAGCCACCAGACCACTTTTATGATCTAGTTTTTAAGATAACTCCCCCCTCACACATACACACACACACACTCAAGTTCCTGTTCTGGAAGCAGAGAACCTATCTCCTCTGGCCCAGCAGGGAGAGCATCCTGGATCTGGTGACAGAAAAGACCCTCATATGACAGCTCCTCCCTCCAGCCAGGGCCTTGCGATTTCCGGGCTAGTGACATGTTCCAATTTGATGAATGACTATATTACAGAATACAGGAGTGGGGGACAACGGCCCCCCCAATGTACCCAGGATCAAGCTCAAATTTCTTAACATGGATTACGAGGCTTCCACCATGTGGCCCATGAGCCTCTATGGCCAATTCCCTAGTCTCCTGTTTCTCCCGCAAGCATTCTCCACACATGAAGAAGGACAGTCCCTCCACCTGGATCAACACCACCATCTGCCCCCACCCCCATACAGGGTGCTCCTTCTGAACCCCAGGAACACCCCTATCCCCCTCAATACTGAACTCAGGTGGCATTATACTGCCAAGTATAGTATGAGTACAGGTGTGAGTACCTAGCCAAGCCAGCTACTCATAAGGAGGGGAGGTCTGCCGATCGTATAGAAATTGAGCATCTTCACCAGCAAAGAGAACTCCCGGACAGCAAGGATGCAGTCTCAGTCTCACCCATCTTGGTAGCTTCCGTACAGCCTCCAGACAACCTGAGTCCCTCCAAAGTCACAGCCACCATGGCGTGGGGGCTCACGGTCAGGGCTCGACAATGACAGATAGGTGGCAAATTGAACAGGGACTCTTGAGGACTGGGAGCCTGGGGGTGGCCCTCTGTCACCTATCCCCACTCCTGCACCCACACTAGCGAGCTCTGCAGAGAAGCACCCCAGCCATCCAGACTGGTGCTGTTACAAAGTGACAGCCTCCATTTTCACTGGGTCCTCAGCCTGCCCTGCCATCCCTCCTCCTGCCCAGGTCAGCTTCTGCTCCCAACCCCACCACAGCCTTTCTTTCACACTCTTTATCCCTAGGTCCCAGCAAACAAACCACCTCACTCTCTCCTTCCCAAGGCAACAGCCTTCCTCAGGAGGTAATAGCAGAAGTCTATCAACCCCCTGAGCCTCCCAATCTTTCATACTCCCAGTCTCAGAAAAAGAGCTGTCCCACTGTCCCCACTATCAGATTCTAGTACCTTTTCATTAGATGCAGAAGAGAGGTTAAGAGCATAGGGTATGCAGACAGCCTTCCAGGGTTTGAATTCTACAGCCTCCACTCACTGACTGTGACCTCAGGTAAGTGAATGAACCTATCCGTGCCTCAGTTTTCTCACCTGTAAAATGGGGCTGAATAATAGTATATACCTGAGAGATTGTGATAAGAATTAAGTGAGGGCAGTGCACATAAAGGACTCAGCCCCATTCTTGGTACTCTGCTGTGAAGCACCTCTCTGAGGCCTCTCCAACCCCTCTCTTCCTCACCAGCCCCATATTCATGACCTGGAACTAAGTCTGGTACAGTGTAGTTCCCAGTATTGCTTGTCAAATGAAAAAATGAATGGATGGATGAACAGTTTCATAATAAAAAATTTAATTCCCGAAGTATTTACAGGGTATTTCTCTTTTGGGAGAAAAAGAAGAAAAAGACCTGCACACCAAGGACTAAGCACAGAGCACTTGAAAGCTAATCAAGTCCTTCCCAGGCTTTATCCCTCGATTCTCCCGCTAACCCTAAGTCGCTGCTAATAACATCCAGCCCACCTACGCAGTAGGGGGAAAGGACCCTCAGAGGAGAAATCGCTCCAGGTCATGGATCAAACCCCTGGTTGAGCTGGGCCTCCAGCCAGGTCTCCAGCCTAAACTTTTCGGTCCTTCCTTTTGATATATCCCCACTCCAGGTAGCAGTGGGAGATCACAGGGAATCTGAACCAGAAGGAATACTATCCAACATGACACACCGCGGACGGTCAGAAAAAACTGACTGGTCAGGACACCTAGTTTCCATCAAGCCAACCAACCACCATCCCTGCTCTGGATGAGGCTCAGTGTGAGAGAGGCTAAAGGATCCAGAACTGTCTTCTCTATGGGATGGGCTTCACCTCAAGGGGCAGACAGTGTGAAAATGGGCCAATAACAATAATTAAAATGACCATGACTTAACCACCACCATGGCCGTCATTATCTCTTCCCATGTATCAGGCACTCAGCTATGTGGTTTACGGGCATTACCTCACTCACGCCTCACAACACGCCAGGGGGTGAAGACTTTTGTGAGCCCCGTTTTTTTCGGATGTGGAAACAGACCCTCAGTCATGAAGCCAAAGCAGTGGAGCCGGAATTCCAACTCTAGTCCAGTCTGTCCCTTCAGGTATCAAAAGATCCAAATAGAAATCCTGGCTCCGTCAGTTTGCACAAAGTACTTAGCCTCAATTTCCTCCAAATGGGGAAAATAATTGTTACCTTTCAGGATTGTTTTAGGAATTTACTGTGATAAACCCGAGGCCTAGCACATAATAGGCACTAACTAACAATGGCTCTCTTGAGAGCTGGACAGGAAAAGAAAAGAATAAAGCCAATGGAGGGAGAGGTGGAAACAGTTTTCCTTGCATTCTTTCTGCATTTTCCCATCCTGGCACTTCTGCTTGAGAGTTCCCTTCCTCGCGGCATGGCTTTTCCCACTCCCATCTCCAGGGGCCCCTATCTCTTCAGCCTGCAATGTCTCCATCAGGAATCCTGCATTCCTTTCTCAGCACCCTCTCCACACTGATGGAAGCAGAATAATATAAAATCACCTGCAAGACCACCAGCAGGCTGTCGCACGCGGGTTATGTAGTGCTAGTTCATCTGAACATCCCAGTCAAGGTTAAGCGCAGTGACCAAGCATTATTACCACTTGGTCAATTTACCATTTGGGACCTCAAATGGTAATTTGAGTGTCTCAGTTTACTCGTCCCATAACCGATCCACAGCTCTTCAAGCTGCATCTCAGCCCCAATACAAGTTCTGGTGCTAAAAAATGTCCCATAATCCAGTGGATGCTTACAGCCACTCAGTTGGTAAAATCTACGAGGCCACTTGGGAGTCAATACTGATGGACGGAAGGGGACTGGTCTAGCCCCTTCTAGATGTCCCCGTCTGGACAAGAGGAAGATGGGTAGTGCATGCGAAAGACTGGAAATTGCAAACCGAGATGCAAAGGGTTAGCATTACCCTTGTCAATTAGGCTTTTGTCTCTTCTCACACTCAAGGCTGAGCAGCTCAGGAAAGGGAAGCTAAGGCTAAAGGATGAGCCAGAGAGATTTCCAAAAGGCTTTTTCCGCCAGCCAAATCTTCCATTCTAAAAAAGGCTTTCAAATGGGACCGGAGGCTTAATTTTCGATCAGCCTAAAAGGCGCATTAAGTCCCCAGGAGATAAAACTGGCCGGAAAACTTGAATACCGTCAATAGGGAGGAGGCAGGTAAGTTCTTTAAGCAGAAGAGGAAGTAAAAAGGCCTTGCCTTTTATCTTTGCTCTGTGCCTTCCCCTTGCCCTGGGGACCCCACGCCTGCATGGCTAGCCCCTAAGTGCTTGCTGGCCAGGCCTGCCTGCAGGGTCCTCTGTGAGGTCACCTGGCGGGGCTGAGGCACAGGCAGGAATGCACGCTGCACTTTCAAGAAAGGAGGGAGGCAGACACGGGGCTTCGCGGGCTGACTAATGCAGCCCGTGCTCCCAGACAGCCTAACACAGCCCTGCCCTAGGGGCACCGGGCAGAGGTGCCAGGCAGAGGTGGAGATGGGCAGAAAGCAGGCAGGTGGTTGAATTCAGCCTCATCTTGTCACAGCCCATGCAGACAAGGGCCAAGGTGAACAGTGGGTGGCCTGCATCATTTGGCTCCTGGCTCAAGCATAGGTACCTCCAGTCTCCAGGGCCTAGAACCCCGCAGTATTTGCCTACTAACTTTTACTCCTTCTTCAGTTCTCAGCTTCATCTGAGCTTCCTCCAGGAAGCCCTCTCATATCTTTCCAGGACAGGGAAGTGTGTATCTCCTGTGCTTCCACAACACATCACTTTACCCCCACAGCCACCCTCATCCCCCAACCCCCACCAGTGTAAGTCACCTCTGCCTGTTCCCCTCCCCTTCCCTAAAAGGGAGCACCCTAGGAACAGCATCATTTACTTGTTCACGTTTCTTTCTCCAGCATCTATCCCAATATCTGGCACACAGTAGGAGCTAAAAAACATTTCTGGAATTGTAGCATAATGATGCTAATTTAAAAATACACTAATAACTATGAGCTAGTGTTTACTGAGTGTTCACTGTATATCCGGCACTGTACTACAGTGCTTTACACTAATCAATTAACTCTCACAGCAATCGGATGAGGCTGACTGATGAGGAAACTGAGTCAGGGAAAGGTTATGCAGCTAGCCCAAGGTTACTTACATTCCCAATAAGTACAATGATTCTGGGCACTGAGGAAGTGCTGGGCTGTCCTGGGCCAATGCCTGGAGGCTTTCCAGTAGAAACCCGCCCCCCTCCCCCACCCCCATTTGAGTCTGCACCATGCTGTGTAAACTTATTGAAGACTAGTTCTTGGTTCAAGGTAGAATCAGACCAGGACAATCCTCTGAATAAAGGAGTTGGGGTGGGAGCTTTATGCAGAGAACACAAACTCACAAGGTAGGATCAAATGAGAAGTAAATTTTAATGCTCCCGCCTGCCCTCTGTAACCCAAAGGGAAGAAAGGAAGAAGAACCCCAAGACTAAAAGATGACAGAGTCTCAGCACTCGGGGCAGGGGAATATTTGCATTGCCTGCAGGGGAGGGGGATGGTGGCCAGGTACTGATCTGAAAGCTTACAGGGTCCCCCAAGGAAGCCACCTCGCCTCATCAGGGGAGAACTCCAGCAGCAGGTACTACCAGTGAGACTGCATATTTCCATATCACCCCGACATGGCCCCAGGGCTCTGACGTGTATGGACCTAGTTTAGTGACCTTCTGGCTCTTTTCAAGGGTAGTCAGGCATTCAGGGTGATCCAGGTACAACTTTCCTATTGCTGTGGACTGACTGTTTGTGCTCCCCCTGCCATTCATATGTTGAAGTCCTAACCCCCAATATGGTGCTATTTGGGGATGGAGACTTTGTGAGGTCATTAGGGTTACAGGAGGTCATGATGGTGGGGCCCTCACAATGAGATTAGTGACCTTTAAGAAGAGACACCAGAGAGCTCGCTGTCTCTCAATCTCAACTTACACCTACCCCCAACCCTTGCCACCCCTGCCATGTGAAGAAACTGAGAAGGCAGCTAGCTGTCTGGAAGCCAGAAAGAGAGCTCTCTCCAGAACCCAACCATGCTGGCAGCCTGATCTCAGACTTACAGCCTCCAGAGCTGTGAGAAAGTACATTTCTGTTGCTTAAGCTACTCAGCCTATGGTATTTTGTTACGGCAGCCTGAGCAGACCAAAACACCCACCAATCCTTTTAAAACATAATGCTGTCTTGCAATGTACACAAATATAGAGCCATTACATTGTATACCTGAAACTAATATAATGTTATGTCAATTATACCTCAGCAGAAAGTAAATAAATAAAAGGAAAAAAAACCCCACAAGGCTAAAAGCCCATCACAACATTGCACCTGACCTCAAATTTCTGAGGTGTGGTCAGGTGGCAGAGTCCATGGGGGCAGTGCAATCGAGTGACTTTGGATAAAAGTCCAGCTATAAAGGGCATTTGTTTGAAGAGTACAGGCTTTTAAAGTGGACCGCCCTCAGGAACCCTCGCCGCTTGAGAAGAGTAAGAGTTGGGTAGACAGCGAAATCTGGGAAGGTAGAGGGGGAACAGCACAAGCAAACGCATGGAAGCACGACCAGGAATTGTGTGTGTGAGGCAGGGAAGGAGGGAGAACGAGAACAGGTCAGCATCGCTGGAGTGCAAATCCAAAGAAGCAAGTAATAGGTAAAATTCAACATTTTAAAATGAAAACAGAGTGGGGGGATAAGGTGAGCCTGGAGAGCCTCATGTGGGCTCTGGGGAGTGAAGAGGAGAAAAAAAGAGGCCTTTGTTTGCAAGTAACATATGAGGAAGTGGAGACAAAGTGTTCCAGGCTGGAGAGAGATCAATCCAACAGGGACCTATGGACGCTACAGAATCCTGACCGAGTGGGCCAACAACAGTACAGAACGTGTCTACACAGCTCAGGTGGGAAGTCTGAGGGCTTTCTATTATGAATACGGAGGCCAAGACACAGTCCCTTTTTAGCATCCAGAGCTGCCAACATCCCAACCACAAAACGCACCACAAAGCCCCAACTTCAGACCTGGAATACCTTCAGTATAATTCTGTAGTCAACTGTAAGCATATTTTAACCTAGGCTTTGAATCCAAGTCTATTAGGGAAGAAAAGACTGCCTCAGGAATCGTTGTAATGTAAAGTAAAATATTTAAGTGCTGAAAGAATATCATAAAATGCCATAAAAGATTCCACAGAGGGAAAGGATACATGTGGCTGAGGCATCAAGGAAAGCTTTGGGTCAAGTCTTCCCGAGCTGATTAGACTCAGAAGCATTCTGGGAAGACTTCCTGGAGGAGGTACAGCTCTGAGCTGAGCCTTGAAAATCTCCTAGGATCCAGAAGTGGAAGAGGAAAGGAGGAAATTCCTGGAGAGGGAGGGGGCCCAGCCCAAGGAACGGGGCTTCCAAGCTTGGGGCAACACTTTTGTGTTCCAGCGGATATACGACGCAGATTTAAAAGCCTGTGGATCCTGGAGGAGCTGCACGGCGAGACGGCTTGGCAGCCGCCAAGCAGAGCTGAAGGCTGGGCCACCGGCTGCCTGTGGATTAAGTGGGCGGACAGAGAGCCAGTGATGGGAGATAAAAGGGAGTGAAGTGGATAATATTTAGAAGCAAACTTGAGGGGAAAAGAACGTCGGCAGCTTGGCTGGCAGGCTGCGGCACTCGTCGCATTCTTCTGCTTCCTCCCTAGGAAAGCTGCATTACCAGGCGACCTCTTCCTGGCTTTGAATGATGTCCAAATGGGAACTATTAACAAAGGCACGCTCCCATTTTTATCTCCGTCACAAAATGCCTCACCGCTCAGGCTTTCTGTCTTGGGCCTGGGATTGGCTGGCGGGTCTGTTGCGGGAAGGAGATCAATGTGTTTTCGGACAGGGCTTCTTGGAATTCTTGAGAACTGGTCCCTTCCAACTCTAAAATTTTAGAAGTCTGTGTCTATGAGCTGAAAATTCTTCAAAGCTGAGAGGCTAGGATTTCACAACGTGAAGATTCTTCGAGTCCAAAAATGCCTCTTGAGCCTAACATTCTAAGATTTCACCATTCTTAGATTCCCTGAGCCTCCAAGTCCCAGCTTAGGATTCGGAGATCCTATCAGTCTGGAAGATTTCATGCTGTGAACTTCTGATTTTGAGAACTAGACTATTTCATGACATCTTGGTCACCTCCAGCTTTATGGCCTTACTCTGTCCTTCAACAGGTACCCCAGCCAGCCTGTGCATCTATTTCTGTGTTTTCCCCACCACACTGTGTTATTATATTTAATGTTAAAGTCTGAGTTAACCAGGTCAGAGAAAGTGGCCAGAGCCTGCCATGTCAGCAGGGGCACTCTGGAAGCAGCTCGCTGGGCACAGAAAGATTCTGAAAATACATATGCCTAAGGGTCAATGCTAGGGGGTCCCCAGAGGGACTTCCACACCATGTGATGGACATTTGCTGAACAGCTCCCAGCCACAGGGCTCCGGGTGGGAGACACAGTGGATATGGTAGGCTGCAGAGTGCAGGGTGAAGGTGGGGCCAGAAGAAACCGATTTCCCAGTCCAGGAGCTAGAAGTACACGGTACACACTAGGCTAGCCTGTGTTTTGATCCAACACTGACTCAGGGGCTCTCATTTTGTGGGTGACTTCTGGGGAGAAGAGGGCTCAGCATAGTCCGAGGTCTTTAGGGGTGCTCAGCTGCCTTGGGGAAGATCCCTTCCCTCAGGAGGGCACATAAATCTGATGGGAAGCCACCAGTAGGGACTACTGCTGTGGACTCGAGGAACCATAGGCGGGTGCTGTTGTGGCTGCCATGAAGGCTCAGAGAGGGCTTGGGAGACTTGGGAATGGCCATTTTTAGAGGACTGGAAATAAAAGAAGAGTTCTGAAAGGTGGGAATGTATGCTGGAAAGAGAAAAGAAGAACAGGGTCTCCACGTGAGGTGCAGAGAACCAGGACACAGGAGAGCCTAACGCATAGGTGTTCTGTGGCTCAGTTTCCACAGCTGGACAAAAGGGCTAACGACACGCACTCTCCTGGTCTAGGCAGTGAACTCTCTGCAGGAACAAACCTAGGCCGTTCCCAGGTCTCTGCTCCCTGCATTGCACTGGCCCGACGGACACTAATATGCTGTGGTTGAACGAGTAAGGAAGTGCGTGAGCAGAGGAGTCCCAATGAAGGAAAGGCTCCGAGGCTGGGCAGGTGTCCAGCAGACTGTGCTGAGACAGGCTGGGGCTCTCTCCGCTCTGCAGACTGGCAGCGCGAGGCGGCGGGATCACCCACTGGAACCAACAGGCTTCCAGACGAGTAGATCGCAGCAGCAGCCCGACAAAGACAAGCCTGCCAGCCCCTCCCAGCCGCGGAGAACTGAGGCTCAACATCTCAGGGTGGTCCAGGGCCTCCAAGATATGGGGGCCAATGACCACCACCACAGAAGTCATACCTGGGCCAGCCCTGGAAATCATCTAGCCAACACTCTCGTGGGACAAAGGGGGCAACCTAGGCCCCAAGAGGGAAAAGGACTAGCCCATAGTCACAGGCAAGGAAGGAATAGATCAGGGCTGCAGCTTGCTGTGTATTTGAACGACCCACTTGATGAGTTCCACATTTTGTGTCCTTGCAGGAGCTATTAAAGTTCAAGCAGGGGGCTCCTCAGTGGGGCTTAGGCAGTCTCTCTTCAGATGGTGGAAGAAAGGAAAGCAGGGATGGTCACATCATGGTTTCTGACCATTCATGCATTCCCCCAAATATGTACTGAGTACCTAATAATATGTTCTGGCCCTGCAGGGTATAGATATAGGAGCTCTGACTATAAACCAAGGAGATCCTTCTCCTTCTTTATTCAACTGTTCCTGCTTAGCCTGTGTTAGGAGTGCCATCTTCACAACGGTCCCTTGGAAAGCTGAGGATGTCTTTGGGAATTCTTATTTTAGAATCGCCTTCAGATCCAATTTATTAGCCAGGAGAAAAATCAGTGTCAGCACTTTTCAATTATCTCTCTATGTATATATATTTTATTTTTTTTAAACAAGATGTGATGATCTCCCACTACTCCAACACACACACTTAACATCACCAGATCATGCATTCTGACTATTAAAAACAAAAATCACGTCATCTCTCAGATGCCTGAAAAGCATGGATGCAGGCATCAGGCACACCTGAGATTCAATCCTGAGACTGCCTGGCCTGGCTGTGTAATCACAGCCAAATGACTTAACCTTTTTAAGCCTCAATTTATTGTCTGTGAAAGAGATATGATGATATGTCTTGTTACATCTCCATGAGGTTTAGCGATGATGTACTCATGAGGTCTAATGCAGCGCCCTGTACAGAGACAGAGCTCAATAAATGATAATTTTGTGGTTTCTGACTGCCTAGTAAGGGAGCTGTAGAATTTTACAAACATTTTTACAAACAAGTGTTCAGACTCTGCACACATTGGATGAGTGATGTTGCATGTTTGTTAAAACAAGCAAAGTACAGAACGGCAGGGTCCTTGGTTTTTCATTATGCTTCAGAGAACCACATAGCTTAGAGGTCTAGAGGAGAATCCGGTTCCCTCCACCACAGGGGCAGGGGCCGACTGAGGCCCCCTAGAGGGAGAAGGCGGTCTCCTAATCAGCCCAGCAAGTTAGTGGCAGCTGGTGCCAGTCCCTGGAGGGAGCAGACAGAGCTCATTGAAATCTGCAGGTCCCAAGATTGTCACAAGATCTGGACTCATGGCTCAGGCCACCACCACCCCTTATTAGCTTCAGCTTTACTGTGTCCCACAAAGGATGGACAGTGGACATGGCTGCTGAGAGGTGCCAACAGGACAGAGATGAGCCTCCTTTCGTTTTCTTTCTCGGTCCTGGAGCCCTGACTCTTTTCTGAGCACAGGATTTACATCTAAGTAGTCATTTTACCCACTCAGTAACTTCCCACACGTAGCCTCTTTTCACGCTTTCACAAAACCAGGTCAGTGGTGAAAGGCTGGTCATTACCGCCCAAGTTGATAGATAGGGACACCAAAGTTATATACAAGTCATTTGCTTTAGAACCAGAGTTGAGACTGAAATCTAGAGGCAAGTCTCTTGTCTCTTGGTCCACCACGCTGAGCTGCTTGTAACACATCAGCGACATCTTTAGAGGATCAGCCTTCACCATCCCCACTCCAGCCCTAGAGCCAAAGGAAATAATTTCCCTGTAAGTATAAATTCTCCAAGAAGTCAACTTTTAAGTGCTCAAGTCTTAAAGGGGAGAAAGGAACAGAAGAAAGGACTGAAGGAAGGATTGCAGGAGGACACGGGAGACCTAGTCAGCATGGGGTGGCAGAAAGAGCTCATCCTGCATTTTAGAGTCCTTATTAACCATGTGACCTTGACCAAGTCATCCAACCTTTCTGAATGCTCACCTTAGACAACTACAGGGTAATGTGAATCCAACAAAATGGAAAAGCACACGGCGCTTCCTGCAGGGTGCCAGCCACGTGGAATTGATTATAATCGTCCCATGGAATGTCAGGGCTGGAAGGGGCTTGGATGATTACCTAATCCTGGTATCTCATTTCACAGATGGAAAAAACAAGGCCCAAAGAGAACTGACTTGCCCAAGGTCACACAGCAAACTCAAGGCGCTATTGGGTCTAGCACCCTCAGTTTATATTAAAATCAGAGACCAGGGTCAATGAGCCCAATCATTCAAGCTGTGCAAAGGTGGAAGGAACTTTTCAGTGGTTCCTCCAACCCATATAGTCCCAAAATGTAAGCTTCTTTTCTCTAGTTAGCAAGGGAAATATAAAAATTGGAGAAATACTCAAATTAAAATGAAATTCCCAGGTCTTAACAAAAAGGCACTCTCTTTTAAGCCTTCTATTTCCCACCCTCCTCTCTCATTGCCCCGCCACCAAATATTTTGCAATAACAGTAATGCTGAGAGGAAAGAAAAAATAAAAATCTGATGCACTTAACAGATATTTCGGTACAATAATGCATCACAGATGTTCATATCAAACTGTGCACGCGCGCATACAATTTTACTGAGAAGGCTGTTGCATTTCTGACTTTGGGGTGGGGGGTCCCTAACAACCCCATCCACCCAGGCTCTGGAATCCCTCCCTTCCCATTCAGCCCATGGCTGCCCCCAGGGATGGAGGAGAGATTTCATCACTTCGTTCCAAAATGATAACAGGACAAATTGGTAGGGTCGGACTCTCTGGCAGGTGGTGAAGGGTGTAGAGGTTAGGGAACCAAAAGGGGACCTGTTTTCTTTTGTTTGGGACTTGCTTCCTGCAGCCCTCTCAAGGAGCTGGACCCAAGAACAATTTTAAGAGTGGGCCCAGGCTGGTGATGGAGTGGGAGCATTTTTGAAACCAGAGATTTGAGTCTGTTTGATCTTCAAACATGGGCTTTGGAGACTGTCAGCGGGCTCCTCGCTGGCCGATGAATGGCTCTCAGGAACTTTTCCTAAAACATAACCTCACACACTTTCCAGCAAATGTTTTCAACCTACCAAAGCCATCATTTGGTTGAATAGCAGTGTTTCCAGACCCCGAAGAAAGATAGTTTTGTTGTTTTAAGAGAGACAGATTAAAGCCAGGGGCTGTTTAACCAGAGGGTTTGTGTGCTCCCTTCAGCCCTCGCAGATTCCTCTGTGGTTGGTACAAAGAGGGTGTTGAGAGTGATGGTGGGTCCCCCACCTCCCCAGCCTAAAAAAGATATCGAGGCCAGCCCGAGGCCTCTGAACAGAGAGGCCTCCCACAAGCCTGCCTCCCAAATGAGATGGGCGGTGAGCACTGGGGAGCCCGACACAGATAATATCAGCTCTCGGGGCTGGCAAGGGAAAAGTCACTTCAGAGGGAGAGAGCCGGTATGTTCAGAGGAATCAGCGCTGGGCCAGAGAATGCACAGGATTTTCCCCCATGGAGAAGGAGTCAGGCGTAGTCAGAACCCTGCGGGGCGTGACTAACTGCCCCAATATTCCTGCCACCAGGGCCCTCTGGGTAAGGGCTCCACAATTATGGGAGAGCCAGCAGGAGAACCGACAAACCCGCCTTTCATTTGGCCGGCAAATCAATCTAGCTTCTTACCTCCCTGGGGACAATATTGCATTTCCCCTGAAAAAACAAAGGCCAGAGATCTCGGAAGGGGGATCAGTTTCTGCTGCTGTTGCCCTGGTGAAGAGCAACATCTCAGGAGCAGCAAGCAGTTCGGGTCCCAGTGGTAGAGCTTCTAGCCAGGCCAATTTATAGGGCTGTTTCCCTAACGGAGGAGCTTGGCTCAGGGGCCACGCCTCACTCCTCACTGGGGCATCAGGCCCAGGCCCGGTGCTGGGGCCTCCTTGCAGGAGCCACGAGCCTTGATACAGAGCCCCATCCCAGGACTGACAGCCTGTTCTCAAGAGACAGATGTGAACTCATTGTTCCCAGAGCCTCAGAATTGAGTTTAGGGCCAGTGAGTTGCAAGTGACCTCTGCCCATGGAGACAGGGCTTTTAATGACATTTTGCTGGATCGGGTCTCCGGCAGCCGGAGACTTTAAACCTCCTAAGCTCCACCCTTCTCCCTGCCCCCATTCCTAGGTTCAGAAATTAGAACTGTCAACCTTTAAAGTGAACACATTTCTCTGAAATTATTAACCCCAAAACTATCCTGGCTGGCTTTCTCTCAGCCTAGGGAGGCCATCCGGGGGTCGCCTGGAGCTTTGCAAAGAGCTGGGAAATTCAGCGTTGGTGAATGTCAAACAGCAACCACAGACACCAGGTCCAGTCCCTACACCTGCCCTGCCCCCTAGCCTAGGTCAGGCATGATGTCTCCCTCTCTGTGTCCTCTGTATACACGCTGCTGCCTGGATGTGCCCACACCATCGCCTCAGGACAGCCTCCTGCTCCAGAGACCCAGGGCCTCCGACGTACCCTTGCAGCTCCCTCTTTTTGTTTCCATCACTGTGATGCGCCAAGGGAAATTCTTTCTGCTCAGGCAAGCACGGCAGGTGGGGAGTGTGTATCCACAGGTAACACCACTGAGAGGGAAGCAAACGCCCAAACTCTTACCCCCAATTCCAGCACATTCCAGTTTGCCCTCATAGCACCCCAAAAGCAGCTGGAGAACCACTCCACAGCCCGAAATACCCTCTCCCTTTAGGAGAAGGACAGGGTTCTGGCAGCCGGAGGAGGAAGACAGAGAAGAGGACAAAGGCGCACAGGGGCTCCCCAGCTTGAGGGGCCGGGTGCCAAGTGCCTACCTGGGAGAAGTTGAGCCCATTGAGCGGATGGCACTGCTCCTCTACCCGCTCCACAGCCCCGGTGCTCTTCTTCATCTTCTCGGCCTGCTGGGCGAGGTAGAGGTCAAGCACTGGCACACCCCGGGAGCGCACGTCAGTCTCCGTGAGTGAGTTCACCATCAGCATCACCCACACGGGCCTCTTGCGCTCCCAGTTGCCCGCGATGGCATTGAACAGGTAGTCAGCGTAGAGTCCCTTGCCCCGCTGTGCAGGGGTCATCCAGGAGGGCATCATCAGCTTCACGTAGTCCAGGTGACGCTTTAGGCGCCAGTAGAGCTCGTGGGGCAGTACGTCCTGCAGGTTCTCCCCATGCGGCAGCAGCTGGCAGCTGGCCAGCGCTGAGATGGTGTAGGGGTCGGTCAGGTCCAGCTCAAAATACACACGGGCGCTTGCCTGGAAGGCCGCCTTGGAGTTGTTTGGGATGAAGTCCCAGACGCGGGTGTAGGGGACATGGATGGTGCCAAACAGGTAGGCCGGGGGGTCACGCCGAATAGTCCACAGGAAGGAGTTGAGGTCCCTTTGCTGCAGAGGGAGAGGAGAAGGGGGGCAATGAGGCTGGTGGCAGCAGAGTAAACCAAGGTTAACACAGAGGGGGCAGGAGATGGGGATGGAAAGCAGAGACCTACATGGGGCCACGGAAAAGAGCAAGGGCTTTGGAAGTTGAAAGACACACAGGCAAAATTTTGGCTTTGCCCTGTCTTAGCAGTATGATTTTGAGTACATTGTTTCACTTCCCACAGACCCAGTTTCCCCATCCGTAAAATGGGGGCAAGAGTAGCTAGCTACCTCAGGGGTTGATGGAAGGATGAAAAGACACAACATATGTAAATAAGCCCGAAGAGCAGTGCCAGGCACAGAGAAAGGAGCAATGAAGGAAGCTCTCATTATGATCGCCTCTCACTGCGAGTGCCAAGGTCGGCCACACCACCTGAGAATATTCATGCTTGGCCAAGCCAAACCTTCACCAGTGGTGTTTCATGGAGGGAGTGAAGAGAGGGCGAAAGAGTCCTGCTCTGGCAAGAAGGGAGGAAGTCATATAACCTTTAAATCCAACCATTAGAAGATACATGCCAAGAGCACTTTGAAAGCAGAACACCTATTAAAAATAGCACACCTATTTAAACAGCGACTTCCCATTCATCAGGGTGGATACAGTTTTCTTTTTGGAGGGCAGGTCTGAGTGTCAGCTACTCTGCTCCACCAGCTGAAACCACAGATGAGAAAGTGTTTTAAAACTGCAGGCTAAGTGAAGTCTCAGGCCCTGGTTTGGGAAGGGAGGGTCCTATAGAATTAGTCCCCCCAAAAATACATATTTTGGGTGCTTTCCAGGCTGCTCCCCTAAATAGGTGTACCTGGTCTCTAACCTCAAATCTCTGCCATCTTCTATGATCTAAGCTCTGACAAGGGTGTGTGTAGGGGTGAAAGAGGGGCTAGGAATAGGGCTCATTTCTCCAGATTCAGTTTAGGGCCAGGGGTTAAAGGGCATGCGAAAGCAACTGTCGTTTCTCTCAGGCAAAGTCACTTTCCATCCAGAAAGGACTGCCCACTTAGCACCTGCAAGCTTTAGATCAACTCCACATTTTTTCTAATTGATTTTAGCATAATGAAAATATGTTTTAGGTGGGTAGAGGGACTAGTACCTTACGTTACCAACAAGCAACTATTGTAAATCCCAGAATACTGGAGATAAACTCGCTTTGAGCACCCAGCAGGCCACTGAGCTCCCTGTTTCCGCCCAAGTCAGGAGGCTGGAGGTGTACCTTGCCCAAGGTCAACTAATTCTCTGCTAACAGGGAAGCCAGTGAGAACCCTACAAAACAGTCTCCTGGTGCCCTGGCCTCCAATTCAGGGTTATTTTCAATGCATTAATTTACACTTCAAGGGAGGGATACTGAGGGAAACCAAGAGATTCCTTGGTTTGGAAGGAAAATTAGGAGAACCAGTAATTACACAACCCCAAGGAACTATTAGGCCAGCATGTCCTGGCACTTCCTTTTCCTCTCCTCTGGAATCTCCCCCCTTTTTGTGAAATAGGGGCACTTTTGGAAGAGTAGGTGCTGGGGCCTGGGCTGGAGAGGGAGAGAAAAGTGGGAACCTGCAGCAGGGAGAAAGTTTGCCTTAGGTCAGAGTGGAAGGGCAGGGGAGACGGGGAAGGGTCTGATGGAAGTCAGAGAAGAGAGCAAGGAATGGTAGAAACAGTGAGTCAGAGTGGGCAGAGAGAAACCAGAGGGGTAAAGACAGGATAAAAGCAAGAAAGAAGCGAGTCAAATGGGCACTGAGAGGAAACGTCCAAGCAGGGCGAAAGGCGAGGAGCGTCAGCGTATGGAGAAGGAGCGGGAGAGGGAGCGCCCATCTAAGCTCTCGGCACGGAGCTGGAGCCCCGGCAGCAGAAGCTTAGGGAAGGGCGCCTGAGGCAGCGCCCGGCAGGCGTTGGTGGAACGGGTGGGCTGACGTGGGTACATAAGGCAGGACCCAAAACCATCGTCCCCACGGGGCTGGAGTGCCCGGGCGGCCGGGAGAGTGGCCGGGCAGGCGCTCGCTCACCGATCCGGGCGGCCGGCACTGTCCTCCGTCTGGGGGCTGCGGGCGGGCGCGGGCGGTGGCGAGGAGGGCGGCGAGCAGCGGCCCCGCCAGGGCGGCGTGCATCCTGCTGGGGCCCGCGGGGCGCGGGGCGCGGGGCGCGGGGGACCCTCCTGGGCGGCGCCGCCTTAGCGGGGCGGGGAGCCCCCAGCTGGGCACGGAGGTTCCTCTGGAGCGCGGGGCTCCAGCCGCGGGATGCTGGGAGCCCTCTGGGGCGTGGCTGGATGTCCCTGCAGAACCTGGGGGTCCCTTCTGGGTGGGGCTCCGTCTGTTGGAAGAGGGGAACCCTCTGGGGCGGGGCCCCTCACCAGGGCGCACAGTCCCGTCGGTGGAGCCCCGGGGTTCTGAGAGCGCAAGGGGGGATCCGGGGAACGCGGAGGTCCTGGAGCTCCGTCCCGGTCCAAGGGCGCGCGGGGCTCCCGGGGCAGCACTGGGATCCCGCAGCGCGCGGGGTCCCAGGATTATGGTGGGGACCCCGGGCGCACGGGGTCCCAGGGGTGCGCCGCGCTCCAGGGGGCGCGCAGCGGGACAAGTGCAGCGGCGGGCGCGGCGGGGGCGGGGGTCGGGTTTGTGTGCCCAGCTGCCCCTGAGCCGGGCTCAGAGGGGCGGCGGGCGGCCGCGCGGCCGCTGCCCGGGCTCCGCCATGCTGCTCCGCGGCCGGGAGGGAGGGAGAGAGGAGGGCGGGAGA
>NW_017731955.1:824869-876622 GCF_001890085.2 Hipposideros armiger
CGCTCGCTCGCTCCTCTCCGGCTCCCTCGCTCGCTCCCTCACACACGCGCGGAGGGAGGCGAAGCTCGCAGCAGCCACTTCCCAACTTTCCAAACTTCCCAGCGCAACTTTTTCCTCTCCTCCCCTGCCTGCGCCTCCTCCTCCCCTATCCCTCCCCCTTCCCCTCGCCTGCGCCCCGCCTGGCCTTAGCTTCCGTGCGTGGCCGCCAGAGGGCGCCGGGCCGAGGCCCGCTCGGTCAAACTCTGTGGGCTCTGAGGTGGAAGCTTGCTGGCAGCGACAAATTTGGGGACATGGACTGTCCTCGCCCGATGCATCTGATGGGCAGATCCTGGCGGGAGGGAGCAGCGAAAGGTTCAGGAATAGGCAGGCTTTCCCAGACTGGCTGGGAAGGAAGCACTCAAAAGAATTCAGGGAAGCTGGTATGGACAGCTTTACGTCCCGCCACTTTTATGCCTAACACTGGCATGTGCTTAGTAGGTGCTCTGCAAACACTAACTGAATTTAAACTAAACAACAAAAGAATCTTACTCAAAATTCCTTGGAACCTTTTCATTTAAGCAATCGTGTCCCATCAGTTTCCTTGGACCCATAGGGGATCCCTTTGAGGGGCCCAGGAGGGTAAGGATTCACATCACAGTTCCTTAGACCATAAGAATTGAAATATACCTTAAAACCAACCCCCTTCTGCTCCTGAGAGGCCAATGAAGCTTAGAGAAGGCCAAGGGGCAAGGCTGAAACTTCTGGACCATCTCCAGAAAATAGGTAAACTGAGTCACAGTTGCCACTGCTCAGTTCTGTTAAACAAGAGCTTGCTGACTCTTACTATCCTGACAACAGAGACTGAAGTATGAATTAGGTAGAATTGTCAGGAGCCCACTGCCTAGAGATGCAGACAGAGTGGGACAGACACACAGAAAGATGATTAAAATACAGATGATAAGTGCCAGGAGAGACGGAAGCACAGAGAAATGGGAACAGAGAGAAAGGGCTCCTAACACAGCCCTGAAGCTCAGGGAAGGCTCCTGGGAGTGGTCTTGAAGGATACGTCATAGGTAGCTGAGTGAAGGAGGTGCACAAATTCTTCCAGGTGGAAGAGGAGCAGGTGCCAAGGTATAGAGGTGGGAGAGCACAGGTGTCTGCAGGGAGCTGCAAGCAATTAGACATGGCCAGAGAAAAAAAGCCAGCAGTAGGAGCTGAGGTTTTGTCTCCTGGCCAGGCTGCAGAGTTTGTACTTTATATGTACTAGGTGATGGGGAGTCATTGTAAGATTTGAAGAAAAGGATGACTAGAGCAGATCTGTGCTTTTAGGAGGCATGGATTGGAGGGGAAGTTGGAGCAAGGGCAACCAGTGGGGAGATGGGCAGGAAGTCGAGAGGTCTTCTGATTCCCAGTTCAGTGTTCTCCCACTACTCCCTCTCACACCCTTGGGCGCGAGATTGAGCAGCTGGAGAATGGCCACTGTGAGGGTTGGGAGAAAAAGACCACCTGGGCTGGAGGGGCAGAAAGGCTTCCAGAGCACAAGATCTGGGCCTGTGGGAGGAACACAGCGGGAACACTAGAGACCGGCAGATTGAACCGCACAGGATTGCCATTTCTGTAGATCAGAAATGAATACATGATTGGCAATTTCATATAGTTCAACTGGCTTGGTGTCCAGGGCAACTTCAGTCTCTTAGCCATGTGCACATCTGGTGACAGATGCAGAGCAGGCTGGAGCGCCCAGACAGTAAGAGAGAACAGTGTGGCTTCATGCTTCCTACACACAGCTCTGAGAACTGCAGCTGTAACAAAAGAGAAGTCCTTTAAATAGCCTCCCTCCACTCACGGAGTTTCCAAAACCTCCTGCAGTACCACCATTCCACTTGGTAAGAATGAGGTGAAACATTTGGGAAGTAGGAGGAGAATTCAGCTCTACTGAGAAGGGGTGCG
Source organism: Hipposideros armiger (assembly GCF_001890085.2). Taxonomy (NCBI): domain Eukaryota; kingdom Metazoa; phylum Chordata; class Mammalia; order Chiroptera; family Hipposideridae; genus Hipposideros; species Hipposideros armiger. Next base: position 826,799 of record NW_017731955.1, read on the forward strand.
ATGGTCTCCATGGGTAACTAGAAGACACGAGGCAGATAACAGACAAAAAAAGGACTGGATCAAGTTAAAAACTGATCCATATAATTAAAGTGATGGTACATGTGAATATGTGTGTGTGATTTTTTAAAATGTCCCAGGGCTTTTTTTCCCCTAAAATTATAAAATGTTCATTGGATAATTGTCATGAGTGCTAGCTATGATTTCCTCCTCTATGGCCCTATCCTGTGGCTGTGTGACCAGGGCCAAAATAATTAAACTCTCTGTGTCTCTCTTTCTCCATCCAGCTTCCTAGCCTCACTATTCTCTGAGTCAGTGTGTATAGTAATGCTTTAGGAGCTCCACTGGTGTTGTTGATATTCTTAACAAGATGCCAGAACAAACAGGTTTGTTTCACTCCTGGGGACATACCCAAGAGAAGTGAAAACATCTGTCCACACAAAAACTTGTGCACAAATACTGATAGTAGCGCTATTTAAAATAGCTAACAGGGAGAAACAACCCAAATGTCCATCAACTGATGGAAAATGTGGGATCGTCATATGATGGAATATTATTTGGTCGTAAAAAGGAATGAAGTACTCATATAATATGGATCAATCTCGAGACCATTTCCATAAAACTGTTAGAAAAAGAAAAAAGTTTGGGGCCTCAGAAGAGAGTGCTCCCCAAGAACAAGGGTCTTAGTGTTTTCAAACAATTTTTTCTCCCTTATGGTGTAGTAAGAGAAGCCCTAGATGAACAGTCCTGAAGTCTTAGAGATAATAGTGTGCTTCTGTGAACATCTCAGTGAACAGCTTTGGTTGGCTCAGTTGTCCTTACGAGACCTCTGTTTCCTTATCAACAGTATGAACAAGCTCATGGAGCAGATAACGTTTAAGGGTCTTTTGTATCCAGCACAAGAGTTCAGGGCTCCATGGCCACTGCCTGCCCAGTGGCCTTGAGGCGGGATGGAAAGAGCACAGGGCTCAGAAGGCAGGCAGTGGATTCAGACGCCTGCGTCCTCTCCCCGGGCACATCTGGCCCACTTTCCTTTTATTGCATTTTAATTAAGTTGTTTAATCAGATGGGTACCAGGAATCTGTAGGCTGTAGCAGCCCAGGCAGGAACAGAAGCCTTGTAGCGGAACTAAACCAACAAAGCCTGCCTCTTGAGCAGATCCAGGAGCCCCTGGTCCTGCAAAAGGGCGTCACTTGGAGAGGCAGATGAGGGGCTCCCCTGCACTGCTGACTCAAAGGAGAAGCTTTGCTTTGGGTCTGAGGGCTGCCCTCTTGCCTGGTCATTGCCTGGGGCGCTGATCACACTAGTGCTTTCAAATGGACCTGGCCTGGCCTGACTTCCAGCTCCAACTCCTATCCCAGTTATGCTCACTTCTCACCTACTCCCCGGCTCTATCTCCTCCACCCCAGTCTTAGTTGGTTGGAAGTTAGTCTTTGATGATTGAAAGATGTGATTGTCTCGGGGAGCGGAGAAAAAGGGAAGCAGATTCCAGGACCATGCAGAGGTCAGCAGTGCTTATGACAGTCTAGAGCAGGGGTCGGCAAACTGTGGCTTGCGAGCCACCTGCGGCTCTTTGGGTACGTTCCATCTCAAAAGTTTGCCGACCCCTGGAACAGCCAATCCTGTCCCTCACAACAATTTAAAAATTATTCGAGAGCCATAAAGCAAATGAAATCACCATTATGTGAATAATATCCTTTAAAATTTTTGATAAATGAAACTATGATAGTTTTATTTTCATTTTCAATTGTACTTCAGAGCCACATGTATATACCCAAAGAGCCACATGTGGCTTGCCAGCCACAGTTTGCCGACCCCTGGCTGCTCTTCCATCTCAGAAGTTTGCCGACCCCTGGTCTAGCGTGATGGAAAAGAGCCGGAAAAAAGGTAGACACTGAGATGATTCAGAATAGGGCGTTCTCTTACCAGAGTGGGGAAATAGACACAGGATCATAGAAACACAATAAAGGATTAGAGTTGCTATACTACATGGCATTCATTCAAAACAAAAAGCCCTACTATGGTCCAGTCCAGTGGCGGAGTGGAGAGCACAGAGGAATCAGTACAGGGTTTTGTCCTCAGGGAGCTTCCAACCCAGTGAAGGAGACAGAGATGCAAATAAATAGGGTGCTTTGGGAAACAAATAGGGGTGGAAGGCAGAGCAACCTTAAGAGAGAAGAATATCAGGCTTAAGAGAGAGATCAGCAAAGGTCTTTCCAAGAAGGTGATGTTTGAGCTAATCTCTAAGGAGAAGCACAACAGGGAGGCCGAGGAAAGAAAGGTCATTTCAGACAGTGCGAAAAGCATATGCAAAGGCTTGGACTCTAAGTGTCTGGCATACTTGGGGAATTGTAAACAGTGACGGAGAGAGCTGGAATTTGAGAACTATTGGAGAGGGTCAGAAATAAGACAGCACCAGGAAGGGCCTCCCATGCTGGGAAGTCCTTCATCTTGATAGTCAGAGAATATAATCTTCTTGGCTCATTCTGCATAAATTGTGGGTGCTGATTGAGAGCGACTACATGTCATGTTCCCAGTGGGGTGTGTTAACAGCCTTGTGTGTGCAACCACCCGTGATATAACAATAATGATATGCACTGAAGTTAACTCACAAATACTCATTGGGTTTCCGTGTGTACTGTATGTAGTGTGTAAGGCACGAAGGAATATAGTCTTGATGTCTGGTTATTTCAATTTCTGAATGAGGTAAAAATTATTCAGGTGACTAGTTAAAATGCGTTTAAGTGCCAGGTGAGTAACAGTGCATTAAAAGTCCAGATGTCAGTGAGAGTTGGAGTGTCAAGGACATTTTCTGAGAGAAGTGGGATTTGAATTAGGCCATGAAAGAAAAGTAGGATTTGTGTAGATGGAAAGAGCCTTCCTTGCATCCCAAGTAAGGAGAATGATGAAAATGAAGGGACAGAGGTGGGGCGGGGAAGAGAACATTCTGGCCAGAGGAGAGGGGTGATATCACGAGTGGGGTGGCATGGTCGGGGTATTGGCAAGGAGGAAAAAGAGCAGGGGGTTACTCTAGACCAATTCTGTGCCAGACCTTTTATCTAAAGGATCTCAGCAATGCAGTGAGACTGGTATTTTTACTCCCATTTTAAAGATGAAGAAACTGAGTCTCAGAGGGAGCACATGACATATTCAAGCCACGCAGCTGATAACTGGAAGGCTTGGACTATCTAGTGTTTTCTACTAAACCACTTGCTTCCTTTGCTTCTTTTGAGATACCAAGGGCAAGGTGGCACAGGTTGCGTGGATAAGACTGGGTGTGGCTGGTGAACACATACACACATGCACACACACACAATCGCTGGGGGACACATTCACACCACATGTGGCACATTCTAGGTTGTCTCTCCCAATCTAATTAGGACAGTGGGATGATTGTCATTTAGGAGACTTTTGCCTTTCACTTTAGCCCACGCTGTGCAAGGCTCTATTCCTCTATGTAGGGTTCTATAGACGTATGGAAAGGGAAAAAAGAAATGTGATGCTTGAAACAAAATACCCCATCGAGCTGACCACTAAATGGCACTTAGACCCCAAGTATACACACAGCTGCTTTATGTAATGAAGGCTGTGGACCATGTTCCTGGATATAAAATAACAAACCACATATAACGTTTTACATTGCTGTGTAATTAACTCGCATCTGTGAGTGTGCGAGCCGACCAGGGTAAGCAAAGGGGGGCTTGGGCCTCGAGCACAGCGAACGGTGGAGAAAAGAGCATGTGCTTTGGGACCAGGAAAATGGGAGTTTCAATCCTTGCTCCCCACTTTGTAGCCCTGTGACCTTAGGCAAATTATTTAAGCTCTGTGAACTTTCAGTTTCACATCTGTCAATAGACGTAAAAGTACATGCCTTACAGCAAATGGTTTTGCCTGTCCTGCCCCCACAGGGATATTTGCCAATATCTAAAGACATTTCTGGTTATGATAACTGGGAAGGTACTACTGGAGTCTAGTGGGTAAAGGCTGGGATACTGTTTAACACCCTAGAATACATAGGATAGTTTCCACAACAAAGAATTCTCCCACCCAAAATACCAATTACACTGAGATTGAGAAATCCTGTTTTATAGAGTTGCTGTTTCAAGGATGTAATCATTATTAACTTTTATTGAGCATTTACTGCGTGTCGGCACTGTTCTATCACTTTATTTAAATGTGTTAATGCTCAACTCTCTGAAAGAAGTATTATTATCCTTACCTTATAGGTGAGGAAGCTGAGATCCAAAAACTTGCCCAAAGTCACACAGCCAATCAGTAGTGGAGCCAGGGTTTGAACCCAGGTATTGTGGCTCCATAGCTTGCCATGCACTAGACGAGGTCATACTTAGAAGTACCTCTTCGTTGTGTGGCACATGGTAGTGATGCTGACTTCTGTAAAGAGGGGGAGAGAATCCATTCATTCATGCAAGATGTACATATTGAGAGTCTAATCAATGCTTGGTGCTAAAGAATTGGTGAACAACATAGGTAGGGTCTTTGCTCACACACACCTTATTTTCCAGTTAATGAAGAAAAAAACAATAAAGAAATAACCACTACCAATGGAGATAATGAAAGTGATAGAGAGTATCTGTGATGAATGATGAGAAAGAGTCAGCTAGGAGAAGGTCTGAGGGGAGACAACTGTCAGTAGATGGACCAGCCTGAGCAAAGCCCAAGGGAGGGAGCAACCTTGGTGTGTTCAGAAAGCAGAGAAGAAGAAGAATGGAGATGCTAGTCAAGATGCAAGAGTAAGTAACCAATGTGCTTACCTTCTCTTGGGACCACAAAATTACAACTGAAGTACAAAATAACTATCATTGAGAATTGCCTGAAATCTTGCTGACTGAAGTCCTACAACTAAGGACATACAGAAGAAGCCACCTTGAGACTGGTAGGAGGGGCAGAGGCATGAAACGGGCCGGTCCCACTCCCACGTGTGACCATTAAAAATCGGGAAGGATATCTCGGCTGTAGAGATCCACCCCTCCCCCCCCCTACTCCCCTGGCAAGAAGCAAAAGGTCCCAGCACCATATCAGGCTCCCCAGTCCAGGATTCTAGTACCAAGGAGAGAAATCCCCATAATTTCTGGTTTTGAAAACCAGGGGAGGTTGTAGCTGATGGAAAGAAAGGGCAACTGAAGTCCCAGGTGCTCCTCATACAGAGACCCACACAGACTTACCGACAGAACCACTGACTGTGGGCTCCAGCACTGTGGCAGCAACTGGAGAGGCAACAGGGACATACGGGGTGGGAGGTTGGGGAACTGAGTTGTCTGGCTTCAGGATGAGGGCCGGAGGAGCAGCTTACTCCCAGGCAGAGGCGCTGGCGGCAGCCATTGTTTCTTTGTAGGGCCCTCCCCTTCCCCAGCATGCAGACACAGGCAGCGTCACATCTGTGTCTCCATCAAGCTGGCTGACACCATTAGGTCACCACACCCTGATGGTTCAAGATCCTGCTCCATCCAACTTTTGGACACATCCAAGCTGCTTCCAGTGGCCTTTTTGTACAAACTGCCTGCCTTGGCTCATGCTGCAGACTTTCCTAGGATCTTGCAAAGGTTTGCAGAGCCCAAACAAGCAGCATCTAACTTGAATCTGTACCTAAGTGGCAGCCAGCCTTGGTTCATGGCTTGGCTTCTCAAGGCACTTCCAAGCATAGTGCAGGTGGCAGCCATCTACAGATTGCTTTGTGGCTCCTGCCAGGTGACCCTGGGTGGTGCACAAGCTGTGACTGAACTTGACCTGAAGCGGATCCCCTCTCAGGTGGTCCTGAGGCTGGCACACCCAGTGGCCAGCTTCAGAACAAGTTGGAGCATCACTCAGCCACCTTCAAGGATGACATACACAAGGGGCAGATTGGGAAGGCAACAGAGCCCTAGTGAGGTAGATCATGCTCTGCAGGGTCAGCCCCCGTACAACTCCTCCACTGTAGTCACTGGCCAGTCCTCACAACAAATGAGCCCAAGGGTCCATCACTCCCATTGATGTGCAAAGAGCAACCAAGGCTCAACTACAACAGGAGGGCACACACCACCCAAACAAGGGACACATCTGGAGTGTGTGGCTCAGGTGACCAGGAAGACTGCAGCACTGAACTCCACAGCACACCTACTACATAAGGCCACTCTACTAAGACCAGGAGACATAGCAGCCCTGCCTAATACATAGAAACAAATGCAGGGAGGCAGTCAAAATGGGGAGAAGAAACATGTCCCAAATAAAAGAATAGAATACATCTCCAGAAAAAGAACTAAACAAAAGGAAGACAAGCAATTTACCAGACACAGAGTTCAAAACACTGGTTATAAGGATGCTCAATGATCTCAGGGAGAACTTCAACAAAGAGATAGGAAACATAAAAATGGAGATAGAAAACATAAAAAAGAACCAGTCAGAGATAAAGAATGCAATAATGGAAATGAAGAATACATTACAGGGAATCAACAGTAGACTAGATGAAGCAGAGGATTGAATCAGCAATTTAGAAGATAAGGTAGCAGAACACACCCAATTAGAACAGCAGAAAGAAAATAGAATCCAAAAAAATGAGGAGAGCTTAAGGGGCCTCCGGGGCAATATCAAGTGTAACAACATTTGCATTATAGGGGTACCAGGAGGAGAAGAGAGAGAGTAAGGAATTGAAAATCTATTTGAAAAAATAATGATGGAAAACTTCCCTTACCTGGCAAAGGAAATAGATATTCAAGTCCACGGAGTGCAGAGAATCCCAAACAAGATGAACCCAAACAGGCCCACATCAAGGCACATCATAATTAAAATGCCAAAGGTTAAAGACAAAGACAGAATCTTAAAATCAGCAAGAGAAAAGCAGCTAGTTACCTACAAGGGAGCTCCCATAAGACTGTCAGCTTGAGCATTGTCAGATTTTGATATCCACAGGGGTCCTGGAATAAATACCCCACAGATACTGAGGGATGACTGTAATTACCAAAATGGACAAGACCAAGCATTGGTGAGGAGGTCATAAATGGAACTCTCATAACTCACACATTGCTAAATGCCTGACACAGGAAGTGCTTCAATGTTATCAATTAGCCATAGCAGCTAGTAGCAGCAGCTATTACAAATATGAGCTGTGAACAATGCTAAATGAAAAACTTTAACAGTCTCTAGCCTCGTGAAGCTTCTGTCTAACCATACTTTCCCTGTACATGTAACAATCCTTTAAATTCAGTCTTAAGAACTCATGTTTAGTTAGTTTTTTTCTGGAGTTTTGGCCTGTTCTTTTATTTGTCTCCCCATTTTGGCTCCATCTCTGTGTTTGTTTCTATGTATTAGGTAGGGCTGCTATGCCTCCCAGTCTTAGTAGAGTGGCCTTATGTAGTAGGTTTCCTGTGGGACCCAGTGACACAGTCTCCCTGGTCACAAGAACCAGGCGCTCCAGTGTGCCTTGTGTGGGTTGTGTGTGCCTTCCTGTTGTAGTTGATCCCTGGTTGCTGTCTGCACATCAGTGGGAGGGATTGACCCTTGGGCTCATTGGTTGTGAGGACTGGCTGTGAATACAGGGGAGGAGCTATGGTGCAGAGACTGACCCCATGGAGCAGGATTCACTTTAGCAGGGCTCTGGTGTCTGCCCAGTTTGCCCTTTGGGTGTGTTGTGTTTGGAGGTGGCCAGATGATTCTCCAGCTTGGTTTGAAGCTGGCCACTGGGTGTGCCAGCCCTGGGGCCTCTTGGGAAGAGACCTGCTGTAGGCTAAATTCAGCCGAAGCATGTGCCCTGCCCGGGGCCACCTGGAATGAGCCACAAAGCAATCTGCAGATGGCCGCCATCTGTGCTGTGCTTGGAGGTGCCTCAAGAAGCCAAGCCACAAACCAAAGTTGGCTGTCACTAGTGCCAGTCTTAGGGCTGCTCAGCCAAAGGTACGGGACATGCTGAACCCAGATGCTGTTTGTTTGGGTTTTGTGAACCTTTGTGAGATTTTAGGAAAGTCAGCAGCATGAGCCAAGGCAGGCAGTTTGTACGGAAAAGCCACAGGAAGCAGCTTCAGTGTGCCCAAAAGTTGGGTGGGGTGGGGTCTCAGGGGATCAGGGAGAATGAATGGTATTAGCCAGGCTAATGGAGACTCAGGTATGGTGCCCACCTGCATCTGCGTGGGTCTGCACACAGGAAGGGGGTGGGCTCAACAAAGAAGCAACGGCTTCCGCCAGCTCCTTCGTCCAGGAGAAAGCTGCCCCTCTAGCCCTTGCCCTGAGGCCAGGCAACTCAGTTCTTCCCTGTATGTCCCTGATGCCTTCTCATGCTGCTGCCCCAGCACTGGAGCTCAGAACGAGTGCTGCCCCACCACTGAGTAAGTCCATGCGTGGGCCTTTTAAGAGGAGCACCTGGGAACGCAGCCACTCTGGTCTCACTCAGCTGCAATCTGCTGGTTTTTACAGCCAAAAGTTATGGGGACTTCTCTCCTTGGCGCTGAAACCCTGGGCTGGGGAGCCTGGTGTGGTGCTGGGACCCCTTGCTCCTCTAGGGGGCGACCTCTACAGCAGAGATATCCCTCCCATTTTTAATTGTCATACGTGGGTATGGGACCAGCCCATTCTGTTTCTCTGCCCCTCCTACCAGTCTCGAGGTGGTTTCTTCTGTATGTCCTTAGTGTGGAGCTTTGGTTCAGCTAGACTTCAGGTGATTCTCAATGATGCTTGTTCTGTGGTTTAGTTGTAATTATGATGTGGTTGTGAGAGGAGGTAAGCACAGCATTTGCCTACTCCTCCATCTTGAACAGAAATCTCTCATATACTTTAAATCATCTCTAGATTACTTATAATACCTAATACAAAGTAAATGCTAAGAAATTAGTTGTTATACTGAATTGTTTAGGGAATAATGACAAGGAAAAAAGTGTACATGTTCAATACAGATGTAACCAGTGTGGTACACATCAGTAACAATGTAAATTTTTCTGAATATTTTCAATTCCTGATCTCTTGTTGGCTGAATCCTCAAATGCGGAACCCATAGAGAAGGGCTAACTTTAGTTATCCTTGTGGGTGTGAAGTGGTATCTCATTGTGGTTTTAATTTGCATTTCTTTAATGACTAATGTTAAGCATCTTTTCATGTGCTTAATTGACATTCTTATATCTTCTTTTTTTGCAGGGGCTGCAGCCTACGCTAACGCCGGCGACTCACAGCAACACAGCTCCAGGTTGAACTGTTGTTCAGCATCTTAGCTGTAGAGGGCAGTGTCACTGGCCCTCACATATGGGATCCGAACCGGGGCCCTCTGGCATCCCAAGCCAGTTCTTAACCAACACGCCACTCGGCTGGCCCTCTTATATCTTCTTTAGTAAAGCCTTTGTTCAAATCTGTTGCTCATTTATACTGGGTTTTTTGGCTTTTTATTCGGTTGTGATAGTTCTTTAAATATTGTTTATAAATCTTTTATCAAACAGTTTTGCAAATATTTTCTCTCAGTACCTGACTTGTATTTTCATTTTCTTACCAGTGTCTTTTGAAGAGCAAATGTTTTAATTTTGAGGAAATCCAATTCATCAGTTTTTTCAAAAAAATATAATTTGTACTTTTTGTCTTATGTAAGAAATCTTAGCCTAACCCATAGTCACTTAGGTTTTCTCTTCTGTTTTCCTCTACAAGATTTATAGTATTAGTTTTTACACTTAGGTCAGTAATCCATTTTTAGTTGAATTTTGTATGAAGTGTGAGAGCTTGTAAGGGTCAAGGGCTTCTTTTTCTTTTCTTTTCTTTTCTTTCTTTTTTTCTTTCTCTTCTCTCTCTCTCTCTCTCTCTCTCTCTCTCTCTCTCTCTCTCTCTTTCATTTTTGGAAATAGGCATCCTTTGTCCCAGTGCCATTTGTTGAAAAAATTATCATTTTTGGATTGAATTGCCTTGGCACCTTTATAAAAAATCATTGGTTACTTATGTATATGCCAATATTTGGACTCTATATTCTGTTCATTGATATACACATCTATACAGCAACACCACACTGTCTTTATTACTACAGCTTTATAACTAGTCATGAAACTAGTTGTGTAAGTCTTCTAACTTTGTTCTTCATTTTTAAATTTGCTTAACTACCTTAAATCATTTGCATTTTCATACAATTTTTTTTTTATTGTCAAGTTTTTCACAAAAGCCTGCTGAAATTTTGGTTGAGATTACAATGAATCTCCAGATCAATCAGGGAAGAATTTACATCTTAAAATTGTCTTATGATTCATAATTATGGCTTATTTCTCTTTCGATTTTCCTTAACTTCCCACAGCAATATTTTGATGTTTTCAGTGTATATAACCTGCACATCTTTTGTAAAGTTTATGCTGAAGTCTTTCATAATTTTTGATACTCATATAAAAAGTATTTAAATTTTTAAATTTATGACTGTACTTTGCAAGTATATAAAATACAATTAAATTTTGTGCATTGCTCGTTTCCCACAACTGTGCATTTTCTATATTGATTGAGATGACCATATGGATGTGTAATGATATCCTCTTTCATTTTTATCAGTAATTTAATGTGTATTTTTTGTTTGTATATGCTCTTACAAATATATGCATTTTTAATTTACATAAGTGGTATTATATTATTAATCTGATTCTGTGCTTACTTTTCGTATCAAACGGTATGCTATTATAATCAATTTATATTTCTTCTGACTGCTGCATAATATGCAATGGTGGTATCCCATACATTTTACCTGTTCACTCTTTGAGTGATAATCTTCCAGGTTGCCTCCAACTCCCTGACTCCACAAATAATGCTTTAATGAACATCCTTGTACATAATCTCTTATAAACCTGCATTTGTTTTGGGGGGATGCATACCCTGGAGCTCAATAGCTGAATTACAAAATATGCATATACTTAATTTGACTAAGTGATGGGGAATGTTCTCCAGATTGGCTCCACCACCTCGCAGTCCTGCCAGCCTGAGAGATATAGGGAATCCTATATCCCTGCAAATATTGCCATTATCCAGCTTTCTAATTTTCACTGATGTAAATTACATAAGATGATATCTCACTGTGGTTTAACTTGAATTTCTCTGATTACTAATGATTTTGAGCAACTCTCCACATACTTTTTATTTGTTTTGGGTTTCCTCTTCTGAAAATATCTTATGTGTATTGTTTGCTCACTTTTCTCTTGTGCTTTTTTCTTTCTTGTTGATTTGCAGGAGCTCTTTGTATTTTCTAGATGTCAGTCTTTTGTCAGTTTAGGCATTTGAATATCTTCTATCCTGTCTTTTGTTTGTTTACTTAATCTATTTTTTTAAATTTTCTCCATAGTGCCCTTTATTGAACAGAAATCTTATTTTTATAATGGAATCAAATTCATCTTTTTGTCTTACTGCTTGTCTCCTTATTCTTTAACAGTTTGTTGAGAGATTCCTTCTCATTTTTAAGTTATAAAGGTATTCTACATTTTTTATTAACTTTATATTGTTTTGTATTGTTTTATTAAATTTATTCTATTAACTTTATATTTTTATCTTTCATATTTGTCCTTTCAGTCTACATGATACCACCTCTGTGCGTGGTATTTAGTAATGGATCCAGTTTTCCTCTTCTACATGGAAGGAGTTAGTTTTCTCAACACAACTTAACAATTTGTATTGAACTGATCTGTCAAGTTACTTCTATTGCATGTTAAATTTTGTATTATTATTATTATTATTATCATCATTATTATTATTACATCTACGTATCTGTCATCTGTGAGGAGCCTAGCAGAAAACAGGATGCATGCCCAAGTGGAGCAGCTGAAGAGAGCTCAATGAAAGACTAGTAGACTAAGGAAACCAAGAAGGGTAGGTGGGGCACTCAGGTCGCAACAGTGGGAAATGTTTATTCCCCACCTCCCAGACATGAAGGGGCAAGGAAAGGAAGTGACTATAAAAACCCAGAGAAAACTGGAGCTGGTGTTCTGGTCTTTGCAAGAGGAATGCAGCCTGGACCTGCCTGCAGCCTGGCAGGGAGAGCGCTAGGGAATAAACTACCCTCTATCTCCTTTTCCCTGCAACCTCCCTCCAGTGCCTTTCATGGGCCAAACTCAACCGGGAATCACAGGGCAAGGGAGTAGGGTGAATGCAATGCAGGGAGGCCAGCCTCTTGGAACAAGAGTAGAGTAGAGAAGGGTGGAACACGGATCTGCAAGAGCAAACAGAATATCCAGCAACAACACACATGTGAATGTGAGTGTACATGTCTCTGAGCTCTCTGTTCTATGCCAACAGCACATTGGTCTATCTGTTCTTGTGCTAGTACTACAGTGTGTTTCTTACCGTGGCTTTGTAGCATGTCGATATCTGGAAAGGTGAGTTCTTATCTCTTCATTTTTGTTTTTTAATGTTTAAAGTTCTTAGGTTAAGTGCGTTTGTATTCCTCCATGTACATTTTAGAGTAAGTGTATTGCGTTCTCAAAAAGTCAACTGGAATTTTCATTGGCTTCGTATTGAATGTTTATATTGATTTCAGAGAAGGGACATGTTTTTAATATTAAGTCAGCCTATCTATGAGCAGGAATATCTCTCTACTTATTCATATCATCTTCTATGTCATATATTAATGTTATACTCTTTTACTTAGCGGTCCATTGTATTCTTGCTTTAATTCTTAGATACTGTCTTTGTGGTTGCTACTACGAATGGTGCACATATTTAGTGAGTGCCTTCTATGTTGAGGCTCTGTGTTCGGTGCTAGTGATACAGAAATGAACATGGTCCCTGCTCTCATGGAGCTGACACTGCAAAGATAGACATCACACATGTAAACACACAAATAAACGACCACACATTGTGAAGAGTGTGCTGAAGCAAAAGCCCAGCTTTCCAGCCTGGCCCTCTGCCTACCTTATGTCATTTCTCAGTACTCTGTGTCACTGCTCTTACAAAGATCCTGACCAGATGTCAGGAAACCAGGATTCCCAGTCCCAGATCTGATTCTATCTGGCCCATTTGCTCATCTTTAGAGTGAAGGTTTGGACTAGACCATCTTATAGGACTCTTCCAGCACATCCTTCTTCCTCGGTCTCTTCTTTCCTTCCTTCTTCCATGATTGAGTGTGAAAGAAAGAACAGTGTTGTTTGGAGAAGAGAAACTGCTCTGTCTAGTTTTAGTGCTATGTGGGTAGTCAGGCCAAATGTCCACAGTAGGACATACTAATGTGACTTTTAGGAGAAGAATTATGCTTGAGATAGACAATTGAGAGATACACTCAAAGTCACGATGTGAATGAGACCACTTTTAAAAGACTGTATATATATATATATATATATATATATATATATATATATATAAAAGACTGTATAAAAAACTAAGAATAGAACCCGAGGACTGAGCCATTTACAGTAAAATTAGAGAGAGGAAAGATCTTTCAGAGGAAACCTGCCATAGGTTTATTTTTATAAGGCAAAGGTTTTTAATTTCCTAGGAAGGTACTTTGGAAGGAAGTTTAATTCATGAGTCATAATTAATCTTTTAAAATACTTTTTGTATTATCTCACTCTGGAATAAAATTCGTCAAATTGATCACTTTTTTTCTATTTCAAACGTATAACACAGACTTTTAATGATTTGTTAGGATATTGGAGCAGGCCACTTTATTGCTCATTGCCTCAGTTTCCCCATCTATAAAATGGGCACCATAAAGCTTATTTGATGAGGTTATGGTAAACATGAAATCCAATTCTAGGAAAGTAAGTAATTTCTATAGCGTTAGGAAACCCTATTATCATTCTTTATAATAATACCAAGGGTTAAATTTGTTTTCTGTCTCTGACCATTTTTTCCCCCATCTAGTGACTAACTTTTTTGTAAACTAATGTTCATTCCATTCTCACATATCTCTTCCTTCTGTCTCAAGTCCTCTGGGTTCCCCACGCCCAGCAGTTGGGAGATCAGAAAGACACCATCTGCTGATTAATAAACAGACATGTATTCATTTATAAGCTGATTAGACCAGGGTGTCTCTTGATGTCCCTATTCTGAATGTTCATACATTCCACCACATACTTATCTCAGGTCACACCCAGAGGCTCTGTGGCTGGGATGAATCACGTCTGAGCTGACCAATCTTCCCGGAATCGATGGGCTACAACATACGTGAGTTTAGCCAAAGTGGACACCTATTCAGAATAGGACTGGCTCCTGGTGGTCCCATCTTTACAGAGTCCACTTGGGGCTCTGATCAGCGAAGGCTAAGGATCATGGGTGGAACTTGTATAGAGCACCTTGTATGCTCAGCACTGTGTGTGTGTGTGTGTGTGTGTGTGTGTGATTTATTAGAATAAATCAAGTGACCTGGGTCCTAGCTCCTCAGAAAGGAAGAGGACAGCAGGGGATGATGGCAGCTTTGAGATTGAAACTTTAGGCATTTCATGGGCAGGTCATTATTTATCTAGGTCAGATTGGGATCCAGCAACCCACAACTTTCCCCAAATGAATTAATTCTCTGCCTAAAGATCCAAAAATGTCTCAAGTCCCTCTGAGCTTATTGACTTCCGCTGGCCCCCATCTCGCTCTGCAGCATGTTTATTTCTCTGGGAGTTGCAGGCTCTCATGTTCACAGGGCTTGGCCAGGGCCTTGGTCGGTCCCCCTCCAAGTGGAGATGAAGAGCTGCAGATTGATCTGGGCTCCACAGCCATCTTCCTTGCATTTTTTATCTCCCAGCTGGGTGTCCCAGAGACATTAATAGATGAAGAGGGGACTGTTTGCTTTTTTTTTTTTAAGAGATGTTAAAGAAACAGAATGAAGCAGAAAGCCAAGAGAAGTCAGTTGTCCCATAGCCCAAATGTTTATACGAGCAAAAAATCCTATTGTGAGAAGGGCCCCCTGCACTGATCAATTTGCATGGCCTTCCATTTTCCGGAAGGGATGCTCAGGCCCTCCAATTTAGAAGCACTTGTCCGAAGTCTTATAGAAAGTCAGTGATACCACTGAGATTAAAATCCATGTGTTCCTTTCCCCAGTCTGAGTCTCACCTTACATTGCAGGGAGGTCGTAGACAGCCTAAAAAGGACAAGTGGCCGAGAATGGCCTGGCATGCACTTGGGCAGTCCAGGACAGAGCCTGGCAGCCATGATCATCTCTTCAGAGCCTGCACGTCACTCACTGAGCGCTCAGGCCAGTCCTCCCTTACTTTCTGTTTTAGTCTCTTCTCCTGGAAAGCTGGTCTTACCAGAAGTACCACCATCAACATAAGAGGGCTGATCTGGGGTGGCAACTAGGGGCTGTGTCTGTTGGTACATCTAACCTCTGCAGGCCGGCTCTAAGCTGCACACCCACCACTAAAAGCAGGGTCTGAAAGCCAGTGGGTTGTGAGTGGATACTGGTATTGTGGATGGAAGCTGGATTTCAGAGTCAGATCTAAATTCAGAACACAATTCTACCAATAGTTAGTTGTACCAGCTTACACAAGCTACTTTCTGAGCCTCAGTTTCTGAATTTGATTTTCACACCAACCCATGTGAAGAAGGCATATTAAAAAACTAAGAATCAGAGAGGTGGAATGGTTGCCCCAATCTAATACTAATCAAATGAGGGGTAGGTCATGGTGGATTTGGCCATCATTCCATGCCAGGCATTTTATGTTAATCCTCATGCCAGCTCTGCGAAGGAGGTGCCAGGCTGTCCCATTTTATGGGTGAGGAAACTGAGGCTTGAAGAGAGTGGGCACTTTTTTCTTCATGTATGTCATGAGGTAGGCCAGGAAATCCTTCCCACTTTACAGGGGAGAAGTTGAGGTATAGACAGGAAGATGAACAATGTGCCTGGGGTCACCCAAGAGGGAGTTGGTGGAGGAGTTGGGTCTGAGTCCAGCTCTCCTGGCTCTCTGCTCAGGGTTCTCTTACCGCCTACACTCGCTGGGCTCTGCCAAGCCCTGCGGAGGGCATTCTGCCCTGGAGTGGTGCTCTCCCAGGCCAGCCTTGCCCGTCTTGCCAGGGAAGCACTACCCTTATCCCCTGCCAGACAAGCCTTGTTGCCCAACTCATGGGAAGGAGCCAAGCTGGAAGCCTTTGGTGGGCATCCAAGTCGAGCTGCTCTTTTCTTTGCCGAGTTTAGCACACAGCATGGCTTCATCATTCAATTATGTCCTGCCAGACAGGCCTCAGCTGCTGGCCAGCAGGGCATTTTGCGGCCAGAGAGAGCTTGGTGTTAATTGGGCCCAGTCGACATAAATCCTGGCTCTTGTTAAGAGGATGTCCAGCCATTCTCTGGCAGGAAAGGGGTGAGAGGTAGGGAAGGGTGGCAGAGTAGGAACCTCCCATTGGAAGTGGTTGAGTCCTGCAAGGGTCAAGTGACCTTAGCAAGTGTCTGATCTCTCTGGCCATCTGAAGAGTAAAGAGGCTGCATCCAATGATCTCTGATAGTTCATGCCAAACTATAGCACTTCCTGTTGTGTGTGTGCGCGTGTGCGCGCGCGCGCGTGTGTGTGTGTGTGTGTGTGTGTGTGTGTGTGTGTGTGATGTTTTTCTTTTCGGCTTGAAGAACCATCAGGGATAAATCTGATTATATCCTGTTGTGTGGTGGGCTGAGTGTCTGTCACCAGACTTGGGGAGGTAAGAGAAAGTCCTCCCCATGAACAAATGATTTCCCAAGGGCTGCTTTGATGTATAGAACCTTTGTAGCAGAAGGCTTAGATTCCCCTTGGAACAGAGCAAGGTCCTCTAGGAGGGGAGGGCTTCCCACCTAAGCTGGGTCACTTATTGACAGGTGGGTAGGAGGTAGCATTTCAGAGTCTGTCCTAAGAGCAGACTTCAGCTGGAATCAATGGTCAGCTGTGCTGAGATGAATTTGAAAAATGTTGGGTCAGTTTGAAGACAAATTATACCAACCTTACAGCTTCTGACTTTGCCGGGCATGCATGCATTCATTAGGACATGTCCTCTCATTCTCAACGTTTATGAAGCATTAGCCATGTGCTGAACAATGTGCTTCGCACTAGGAATATCAACGAATCTGACTCCATCGTTGCCATACCCAACATCATGGTCTACAGAGAAGAACGCACATTGGAAAAGTTAAAGACACTATCTTGTGACAATATCATGTGATAAAACCTTTACCAAAGATATGTGCAAGACTCTGTGAATATAGAGAAGTTAGGGGCTCTGACTTGGGCAGGGGGTGGTGAGTGAAGGGGGCAGACAGGTTTCTCAGAGAAGGTAGCATCAGCAGTGCCTTGGAGAATGAGTTGGAAGTCCTGGAGAGGACAGTTAGAGTAAAGGAGAGATCAAGAGCAAGGGCTGAACAGAAATACAAAGGGATGCTTTGGTCAGAGAACAGCAGAGTTTTAGGTAGTTTGAGGGAGGGTGCTTGGGGGGAGGGTGGGATAAAGGCCAAAGCTGAGAATGAGGCTTGGTTGACTCAAATGATGTCCTAGCTGGGGGGACTTTAGTTGTTCCAATGGTTGTTCCCAACCCTGCCTGTGCATCAGAAACATCTGGAGAGATTTTATGAAATGCTAATGGTCCCCACCCCTGAGATCCTCATTTAGCTGGTCTGGTGGGGGTCAGAAATCTGTATTTTTAAACCAGTTCCCTAGGTAATTCTGAGGTAGCTCTCTAACAGCCTAACATTTCTTAAAAATGTAAAATGCTGATAAATACAATGGAGACAAATAAAGCAGGAGAGGGAGACAAAGAATACTGAGGAAGGAGGGTGGTACAATTTTAAATAGTGTGGTCAGGAAAGAGAAGACCTGAAGGAGTGAAGGAGGGAGCCATAGGGAAATCTGGAGAAAGACCACTTCAGGTGGAGAAGGCAGCAGGTGCAAAGGCCCTGAGGCAGGGCTGACTATGTCTTGAAGTCTGAACAAGTTGGCCAGTGCTGCTGGAACATACTGGATTGTCGGAAAAGTCATGACGTATTTTATTTTTTTGTTGCAAAATGCATCATGACTTTTCCGACAACCCAATAGATGAGGTCAGAGAGGCAATGGGGTAGGTGGGTTGTAGGGTTTATATCCTTGCCTTTCTGAACCCTTGACTTAGTCCAGCTTACCCACCATTTAGTGAGGAAACAGGCCTGGAGGAGGGACACTTTAATACATAAATCTTTGTTCTCTTTTGCACAGGAATCTGAATGAGGCTGTGTGGTTGGATGGCGTAAAGGAGTGTAGAGGTGAGCAGAATAGAGGTGCTGTTTCCCCAAGGATCCCAACCTGGAGGGAGAGGCCCAGGCTCATGCAGTCCTTTCCAATAGAAGGCAGGCTGCAATCCATGGTACTATCCTGATTCCAACTATAACAGCAATAGCAGGCACTGTTTCAGGAGGTCGTGGAGAGAGGTGTGCATGTGATTGAGCAGACTGTAACTGAGTAGCATCTTGAACGGTGGGTAGGACTTCATTAGGCACAGCAGGAAGCACTTGCCTGACAGAAATAGAGCAAGTGCATGGCTGAGATGGAGCTGGAATGGATGTCTGTGGTTTGGGGGAGACAGAGGGAGAATGTGGGGTCAGCAAGTCCTGAGTTTCAAGTCGGACTCACCCTTGAAATTTGAGACCAATGGGGAGGGGGGGGGCGCACGTGACTTAACCTCTTTGAGTCTCTCTGGACTCATTTTTCTCATCTTTTC
Organism: Hipposideros armiger; assembly: GCF_001890085.2. NCBI lineage: Eukaryota > Metazoa > Chordata > Mammalia > Chiroptera > Hipposideridae > Hipposideros > Hipposideros armiger. The sequence goes on from NW_017731955.1 coordinate 845,354, forward strand.
CAAGGGGTTAATTTCTCCTCTAAATATTATCTATGAACACTAATAAAGTAACACATGTGGATGTGTCTACCAGCCCAGGGCTTGGTGTGGAAATGGAGTATGTACTCAGAAAGTGGGTCTCACACCATCCCTGTTGATGGGTAGAGCCCTTCTTATGCAGCACCAGGCTGTTTCCATCAACTGCAGAAAGAGGAAGGAGCCAAGTGGTAAGGGCAAGAAAGAACAATTTGGTCTGTTTTCCTCTTCACATACAGCACCACTTGCTGGCTTTATGGAAGCCATTATGGGCATGGTGGCATCCAACAGTCTTCTACAATGATTCACACTGATCATCCCATTGGCCATTGTGCTTCGTATCTCAACTACACACTGCAGGTGACATCCTCATTATTGCCCCTTTTCATGGGGTGGGGGCATGTGGAGGGGGCAGTAACATCAGTGAAGGAGCCAGGGCTTCTCTGTGCATATTTTTCTTTCCACCGTGCTGACCTCCATGGCCAGGCCAAGGACATGCAGACCTTTGAGGAACCTAGCCTACCAAGAGGAGCTGTGCGCTGCTGAGCAGGTTGGGGAGCAGGGGATTCTCCCTCTACTTTCATGTGAAGGGGTCCTAGGTGACAGTGGTCGTTTGGCCCTGTCCCCTCTGCCCTGCAGAAATCTCAGCTTGGCCATGCCCCAGGGCTACCCTCTAGGCTCAGCCTGGAGTAGACCCTTTCTAACTTGATTTTTATCCTCTTGATCATTCTTTCTTTCTTTAAGCCTCTCCTTAGGTCTCTTAGGCACCATTCCCCAATGCTGTACCCTCAGCACTGGGGGTAGGGAGGTAAGTCAAGTCAGAAGACCTAGTGACTTCCCTGGACATGCTCACCACTGGGGGAGGGACAGAAAGGGACACCTATAACCTGGCTGTGCTGAAGGACCTGAGGAGGATACAAAGCCCTGGGAGGTGCATGGAGCAAGAGATGACCTTTAGCCCAGGAAACAAAATGTTCCCTCTCTGTCAGAATAGTCATTCATTCATTCATTCATTCATTCATTCATTCATTCACTCAACCTGGGCCCTGGGGAGGCAGGGATGATTCAGACCATTTCTGAAAACCTTGGAACTGGCGTGTGCATGCGCGCGCGCGTGCGTGCGTGCGTGCATGTGTGTTTGAGTTGGGGGAAAGTGGGGAGAGGCAGGCTCACATTGGACTCTGAAATAACCATTAAAAAAAGAGTGGCAGGGAACTGCGGGGCGGGGGCCGCTATTTCTGGGGGAGGAGGTCTAGAGTGGAGGCAGGAGGTGGCTCCCTGAAGGAGGGGGCGGTTCACTTAGGCCTTGTAAAAAACCTTTAACTACTTGGAGATACAAAGCTAGGATCAAGGTGTCCTGGGATACTTCTTATTTAAACTGTCTGATTCTTATTTGAACTGAAATATCAATTTTGAGATAACCTTTGTACTCATTTTTATGTGTAGTCTTCTCACTAAAGGTTATGTGTCCTCACAAACCTTCTATTCTTTGATGGCTCTGATCAAACTTTTCAGAGAGATAAATAAATCAGATAAGAATAGGCCATTTTTTCAGACCACATGTCTTGATTTCTGGTTCAGAAATATCATCTCTGTGCTCATACCCACATAGCTGAGGTCTAGCTTGATCTTTTTTTTTAATCTTTATTAAATGTATTGGGGTGACATTGGTTAGTAAAATTATATAGGCTTCACGTGTACAATTCTATAATACATCATCTCTATATATTACATTGTGTGTTCACCACCCAGAGTCAGTTTGACCTTTTAACTCAAACAAAATGTGCCCTTAGGAAAGATTCTGTCCTCAGTCACCCCTCCTGTAGTGGAGTGGGGGTGGTGGCAGGGTGAAGGATAAGAAAAGATGAGAGGTCCCAGGTCCCCTCACTAGGTGAAAGGATGGGGTGGCCTTAGCATTCTCAGTTTGAAATGACCTGGCCCCAGTAAAGGAAGTTCAAGGATCAGGAAGGTTTGGCAATATTAGTGGTTAAGACAAAGGACTTTGATTCAGCTGTAGTTGGGTTTGATCCTTTGCTCAGATATATGTGTCTTGGGGCAAGTCAATTAGCTAACATACCTGTGCCTTGTGCATTTTCTGTAGGACTACTGAGGCATTATATAAGATAATGTGAAACACTCAGCCTTGTCTTTGGCACTTAGTAAGGACTTGTGGAAAGGTGGCTGATGAAGTAGGAGTCATAATTATAGTGCTGGCAGCCTGCTGTGAATATGACTTTGAGGACCAGACCGCCACAGCCCTGAGATCCTGTTACCAGCAGGACAGTCACCCAGGCTTCTCTCACCGCTTCCAGTTCACACACCTGAGCAGGTGCAATCAGAAGCCAGAAGCCGAAACGCTCAAAAAGCATGAGAAATAAGAATGAAGATGACGTCTTCACAGGTTACCACTGTGAGAATGTGAGAGCCCCCAGCCCCCTCCCCCACAAAGCCATCTTTGGTCACATACTTCAGAAGAGACCCAGAGTCTGCCTCCCGCCCAGGGGCCCTGCCCCTTGAAAAGGCCCCTTCTTCTCATCTTCATTCTGCTGGCTCTATCCATTACCCCTGAATGGAAATGGAAGCTTAATTTTTCTTGAAGTCCTTAACACTCTGGGCTCTTGACAGGAAACACAGCTCAGCTTTAATTAGCCACAGCAAGCTCTCTGCATGAGCTTCTAGCACAGCCGGGCACTTCAAAGATAAAGGCTTCTCCATTCTCTCTAATCATAGCTATTAATGAACCAATTAAGGCTTTCTCTGGGGCTGAGGCAAGCAGCTCTCTTAGTACCTCGGGCACCAGACTCTGGCCTGACTGCCTGCCCAGAAGCTTGAGAATGACTGGGGTTGGGAGCCTCAGCTCTGCAGCTTATCTGCTGTGAGCTGCAGGACAGAGCCAATGTCCTCCTGAGCCACTGTCCACAACAGGGGAGGGTAACACTGTTTCTCCTAAGGAGCAATTATTATAATAAGTAGGACTAATTCCAGGTCAGGGGTTCTCAAAGTTCAGCATGCTTCAGAATCACCAGGAGGCCTTATTCAAACTCTTGACTGGGCTCCACTCTGAGTTTCTGACTCAGTTGGTCTGGGAGGGGTGGCATGCAAACCTTTGCATTTCTAACTTGTTCCCAGGTGCTGCTGCTGCTGCTGCTGGTTTGGGACCACATTTTGAGAAGCACCCCTCTAGACAAGTGTGAGATATTGCTTGAGGATTTTGATTGCACTCCCATCTACAAGTGTCCCCCCGACCCCCTTCCTTCACCTGTGTCCCATTTGACAGTTTCCAGGAACTTTCCATCTGGGCATCAACACTGGGACACAGCAGTGTTTGTTACCATGCTTTGGCCCGCCAGTATAGAGCCCTCCAGGTGCGCTCAGTCCTGGGCAGAATTCAGCAGGACCACTTCTTTGCCTAATCTTGGTACTAAGATTCCAGGTCCTGGTGTTGGTATCTTGTCTCCAGCATCTCCTTTGGGCATGGAAATGGGTCGGGACTTCCCGATTCCAGGGCTGGCAGGGAGCATGGGGTCTTCAGTCTTCTTGTCAGATGTTAGAGAGATGGGATGTGCAGACAGGAAGACAATTCAGGGTGGGGAACATGAGCAAAGCGGCGGTGGTAGGATAATGCATGTGGTTTATGGGGGTGCTGCTGAGTCCTCCGCTGATGGCCTAACTAAAGTCTTACTAAAAGCCCTCGTGCTGCATTTTGCCTGTGTCCTCTGGCAACAGATGTATTCATTTCATCTCCTGCCTCCTTCCTGCAATGCCTGATGACATGATTAGAGTCATTCTCTGCTTCCGGCTTTAAAGATAGACTTTTGTGGTCAAAGAAGATGTTAACGGTTCAGGTACTTAGGAAATTGGGTTTCAGCTGGGGCTGTTGCCTCCCTGTCACTCCTCATCCCACTCACCCCCATTGCATATGCCATCTTCCTACCCCTCTCATTCATGTCTAAGTCAGCCTTCACGGCCCACCCTAATTTCCTCAGAGAGCTTGTTTCTGAGCACTCCTGCTTTGGCGATCTTTGTGTTATAGATAGCATACCCCAAAGTGTGTGCCCAGGTGCTCTGAGGGGTGCCAGCAGCTCTAGTGTGACTGAGGTGTCCCTCGAGGGCTGCTGGACTAAATAAGTCAGGAATCTTCCTGGCAGGACCTCTCAGAGCCTTGAATGTACTACTGTGGCTTCGGAGACAGAAGAGGAGTGCTTGCAAGCAGCATTTCCCAAACTTATTATTTACCACGAAGTGTATACTTTTTTCCACAGAGGATCTTGCTTTGATATGAAGGATCTAAATAACCTTCTGGGTCCAGCAGACTGGGGTTCCAATGTTCGAACTTCCACTTCTTCAAGCCTCTGTAAAATGGAGATAGTGGTCCTTATCTTGGAGAGCTGTTGGAAGGTTTCAGTGAGATGACATATGAGAGGTGCTCAGCTCGGGGCGAGGTGTACAGTAGGGGCTCAGTGAAGGTGTATTTCCTCCTCTCCCTTTTGCCTTTTCTGGTGGAAGCTTACAATCTGAGTAAAAAATGCACTGTGCCAAACAGAGTGTGCTGCAAAAATACAACAGGTCCTTGAATAATGTCATTCAACGTTGTTTCGATAATGTTGTTTCAACGTTAAGAAAAAAAAATTGATAATAAAATAAAGAATTGATTCGTGGCCTGGGGCCACTGTCTGTGTAGAGTTGGCACTTTCTCCCCATGTCTGCCTGGCTTCTTTTGGGGACCCCAGTATCCTCCCACATTCCAAAGATGTACACATCGGGTGAATTGGCATGTCTAAATTGTCCCAGTCTGAGTGTGTGTGTGTGTGTGTGTGTGTGTGTGTGTGTGTGTCCCTACAATGGAGTGGAGTTCTGTCCACTGTGGGTTGCTGCCTTGTGCCCTGAGCTGCTGTGATAGGTTTTGGCCACCCTCGATCCTGAACTGGAGTAAATGGTTTAGAAAGAATTATGTTACTTGTTTTTATTAATTTTTCTTAAATGTATGGATAGCTCACACTTATTTCGGTGTTTAATATCGGAAGTGTTTTGGGACTTAATTTAGAAGTTTGGTGATGTTTTTGTGACCATAAATATGCCGTAAGAATGTAACTCTTGTTAGCCTGTGGTAAAGTTGGCTTCATTATACATCATCATTTTGCTTCAAGTTGCAGTTTCTAAGAACCTATTGAAGATGTTAAGTGAGGACGTATGGACTTGGTCCTATGAGGGTGATGCCACACACACATACACAGGGTTGGAGGAGGAGAGCTCAGAAGGAACCAGGCCATCCAAGCAGGCTTCCTGGAGGAAGCGTGTCCTTGCTCGGTCAGGTCCTGAAGCTATAGATCTCCAGCAAAAACCTAGGGCGGGGATGTGTAGTGGGGAGGCTTTGAGGCCTGCAGCTCTCGGTGAGCAAGCTACAACAGGAATCCTTCCCTTTATTTTCTTTTTCCACCCTGGAGGCCCATTTCCCCATCAAATCCAGCCAGCGCAGCACTTGCCTTCCCCTCCCACGGTCTGAACTTGGCCAACATTTCAAGTTCCAGAGGTGTGAGCCTCCAAGTGGGGCCCTCCTGGCTTGTGGAAATTCACTGGGCCCACAGACGCCTGCTGTACTGATGCCTTGGGAAGCTCAGTGCAAACAGGCCACCAGGATCTGGGCCCAGGTGCTGACCTGGGTCCTACCTACCCCAACCCTGGCCATTGGGGGTGAGGGAGAAATGGAGAGGGGTATGATCAAGGTTGGGGAGGAAGCCGTGCCAGAGATTCTCCCCCAGAGTCTTTATCACCTTTGCCCCTTGCCCCCACCCCCAACCAACCATTTTATTGGGTTGTTGGAAAAGCCATGACGTATTTTTTTCTGTTTTTTGTTGCAAAAATGCGTCATGACTTTTCCGATAACCCAATAGAAGACTCCACTTTGAACCAGGCACATTTTCTCCTTAATTCATTTAATCTCCTAAACTATCATTATATTTCCCATTTTACTGATGAGAAACAGAGTCAGCTTTAAACTAAGCCTGTTTGGTCCAAAGTCTAAGCGCTTCCCGCTAGTGCTGCGGAGCCATTTATTTCCCGTTGTATCGTTCCTGTTTTGCCTGGCATGTCCCACCTCCAGAAAGCCTTTGAGTGGTCACCCAAGGCCATGCTTACCTCCTCTTCTCCTGAGTGCATACTGGAACCAGAATGCACATCTCCCATTAACCCCTATTTCCAGGAAGGAAAGGACGGTGATGATGTTCTACACTGTACCCCTGGTACTTGGCATAGCACGTACATTAATCTCTGTTGGGAGAAGGGATGAAGTATAATTTTTAAGATTACATGGACATCCCAGGTGCTTTGTATCCCCTGTCAGTATTGAGTTGCTCAGTGTCTTCTAATGCCTCCGTAATTCTTCACCCTTCCTTACACCACACAGGGCTGGACTCACAGATACTCTCTGACTCAGCTTCCCAAGATGTCATCTTTTTTATCTTCCTGAAATCAGTTTGCTTCCTAGATTTCAGCAGGACCCCCAAATATTCATGAGCGGTCCCCTGTGGCTGGTCACCCTCAGGAGAGGGGCCCGGTATGATCAGGCTCCAGTTCTCTTCTTCCACACATGCTGCGGTCTAGCACGCCTGCCTCAGTCCTGGAGCCTGTCCCACTACCCACCAAAATGCTCTTCAATGATTAGCAAAGGTGCCAGGGAAATTATAAAAACCATGTGACAGGTAAATGGCTGTTCCTGCAACTTTCTTAGGTTTCAAAGGGAGGACGGCTTGTTCCAGCGTGTGGGCTGGGAATTCAGGCTTTGCAAGCACTTTCCAGAATGCAACGAGGCACAGCAGACCCTTGTAGGATTCTGCTTTTCCTTCAGTGGAGTCTGACTGGGCCTCTGGGCCCGGAGGACTGAGACTGATCGTGAAATGAGCTCCATCCAAACACTGCAGCTTTGTTCCCCTACATGAAGAGCAGACAGGCAAATGTGTTCCGAAGAGAAAGGCAGCAAAGTAAACAGGTTGGAGGGTTCCAAAGCTGGAAAACATCTTAGGTCACTAAGTCCAATCGTTTTACTTTCTGGACAGGGAAACTGAGACCTGGAGGAAGGTGTTTGCTTAGATAGAGTCAAATAGCATCTTGGACACTGAGTTGAGCCTTGGCTAGAGTGAACACATCAGTTATCACTCTAAAATCTTGGAAAAATAAAAGATGTCCAAGAGGAAAAATAAAAGATGTCCAAGAGGAATTTTGTCCAGAAGCTTCTTTGTATTGGCTGCTAAAAAATATAACAGGTACATGGGATTGGGCTGTGGGTAAGGCTGGTGAGGTGTATATGGTCAGTGAAGGCTGGTTGGGACCTATAGCCAGACATTTGTCTACCAGCCTCTGGCCACCTGGCTCTGTCTCCCAGGTATCTTGATGCCCATAGAACTCATAGACAGACTACCTCCTAGAACAGAGCTCAACCTGGGCACCAAGTTGCCTTTGGTATGGGGAGAGGAGAATCTACTGATGCTAAATATCAGCTATTTCAACAGGATCCCATGAAATACCTATGAAAACATTTTCCACAGCTCAGTACTAGAACTTCTACAGGTGGTCCTTAAATAAAGAATATATGGAGCGACTCTTATGTGCTAGCACCTTCAATATCTCCCTATTGCCTATAAGAAATAGAGATTAAGCCCAAGATCTTTATGTACTTATCTGCTTGATCTCTCACTTGTTATCTCTGAAAACTCATTAGTACATGCCATTCACGGCCATCATGCTGAAAACATCATTCACGTTTTTTGCCTCTGAATCCTTTTTAAAAATTGCCTGGAATGTTCTTTTCTCTTTCTCTATCTGCAGGACTCATCATCCTTCTCAACAACCCAATAGCCCAGAGAAGTGCCACCTTGTCTGTTAGGTCTTCCTTCTCCCAATCCCTAGGCAGTTGCACACCAAAATGTATCCCAAACCTGACTTCACCATCTGCACTACGGTAGGTCCAAGCCATTGTCATCTCTTGCCTGGTCTGCTCCAGCAGACCCCTAACTGTTCTCCCTGCTTTCTCATTTGCATCTTCCCCATTATAAGACATTCTCTATGCAGCCGCCAGGGTGATCTTTTGTACGTCACAAATTAGATCCTATCACTTCTGTGCTTAAAACCTTCAAATGGCTTCACATTGCAAGCCTTGTTGTGGTTTACATCATCTCCCCTGCCTGTCTCTCTATTGTCACCTCATACACTCCTTGCCTTCTTTTCCATGTTCCAGCCACAGTGGCCACTTTCTTATTCCTTGAACAAACCAAACTTATTCAGGGACTTTTAACTTCATGTGTTTCTGAAAGGATCCCCTCCCCTTGTCCCCCAGATCCTCCTTTGGTTGGTGCTTTTCATAATTTAGATCTTTTCATAATATCACTTCTTGGAGACGTTTCCCCTGACCATTCTATCTAAAGTAGTCTCCATTATATCCCAAGTTTTATTGTATTTGCAGCAAGCATCTCACTATCAAGTGATTTATTTGCTTCCATGTTTATTTTTTCCATGTCTCCAGCTGCTTTACAAGCTCAACGATAGCAGAGATGTCACCTATTTTTATTGATGTATCCCCAGGGTATAAAGCAGTCCAGGGTCTGATGGGTACTTAATGAATAAACATCTGTGAATGACTGCCTTAAGTGGTGCCCCAGCATACAAAGTCCTATGAAAGACGGAGATCTTTGTGGGCTTTCTATAGGAAGGGAAACATGGATGAGCCATGAAAAGATGGCAGGATTTGTGTACAGAGAGAAAATCAGAGATGGTATCCCAGAAAGTAGCCTCAGCCAGGAGCATATGCTGAGTGGATGGAAAGAGAGGGGTACAGGAGAGAGAATGTCTAGAGCAGGGAGGCTGAGTCCTGAGCAGAGAAGGAGACAAGATTAGCTCTGTACCTCGGCAAGAGGCTGAGGAGGGGACACTGGGGTAAGAAGTGAGGCAGACACTGGAGGCTCTTGCAGGCCAGAGAGAAGAGCCCTTTTTCCTCACTCACCTTTGCACTATTTCCAAAGCCATGCCTTGCAGCCTTCCTTTGCATGCACACAGTTTTATTTCTGATTGAAAAGGTAGACAGGAGCCACAGGAACTTAGGGCGTCACATAATATCCTCATTGGCAAATAGAAGTGAGGCTCACTCCTGCTGGGGCCGAGCAGTGTCCGTGCCAATACCAATACAGAATCTCAGAGAAGCTGGGGTAGAATTTGCCGGGATGGGTGGGAATAGCAAGTTATATAGAGTCTTTGCCAGCAAATGGGCTCAAATGGAATCCAGCCACAAAATCTTTGAATCTCAAACTCACAGAACACACTGCCCTATGGGCTCACAGAGTCTATCCAGTCCAACCGCTAATGCCCTTTAGTCTCCTGTTCGAAAGGATATCAGTCACTCTTTGCACACCTCCAGTGATGGAGAGCTCCTCACTCACATCCCTGGAAAGCTCTGCCTCTCTGAAGGCCTTCTTCATGTTGAGATGGATCCAGTCTCCCTGACTGGACTCACTGTGACTCCGGGGCTTCCCACTCTGCCCCCAGGAGGCATAGTGGACACACGCAGCAGTCATCACACCCCCAAGGCCTTCTCGCCAGACCCCATACTCTCGGCCCTTCCACCCTCTCTCCTCAGTGTGGCTTCAGTCCCCTCCCCACTTTAGGGACCTCCTCTCGGCTTGTCCCCAGTTTGTTGCACTCTGTTTCCATTGCTTTGGGAAAAGTCTCTACAGGAGGGTGCCAGGTACCCTGGGAGTCCATTTCACACACTTTTAACTCCTACTTCAAGACCATATGGCAACGCTGGTGGGAATTTAAAATGGTGCAGCTGCTGTGGAAAACAGTATGGTTGTGGTTCCTCAAAAAGTTAAACGTAGAATTAGTATATAATCCAGCAATTCCACTTGTCAGGATATACCGAAAAGAACTGAAAGCCCAGACTTGAACACTTGTATATCAATACTCATTGCAGTCATATTCACACTAGCCAAAAGGTGAAAGAAACCCAAATATCCATCAACAGATAATGGAGACACAGAATATGATATGTACATATGATAGGATATTATTCAGCCTTGAAAAGGGACATAATTCTGACACATGCTACAACATGACAAACCTTGAAAATAGTATGCTAAGTGAAATAAGTCAGACACAAAAAGGAAAATATTGTATTATTCCACTTGTGTGAGGCACCTAGAATAGGCATAGAGACAGAAAATAGGATAAGTGGTTACCAAGGTTTGAGGAGAGGGAGAAAGAGGCAGTTATTCTTTACTGGGTATGGAGTTTCTGTTTGGGAAGATTAAAGTGTTCTAAAAATGGATAGTAGTGATGGTAGCACAATATTGTGACTATATTTAATGCCATTGAGTTGTACACTTAAAAATGGTTAAAATGGCAAATTTTTTGTTGGGTATATTTTACCATAATAAAAACATTTTTTTAAAGGCCACATATATCTGCTCCCCATTCTCTGCCAAAGAGCAGTCAAGCACCAGATATTTCTACCATACCTGCTAAGTGCAGGGACTGTCTAACACGCTGTGGGCCATTGGAACTGGCAGAAAAGACTCTCCTTGGTCATAATGACACCAACAGCCAAGTGCTAGTTTAAGCAATTTACATGGGTTACTTTATTTAATCCACACGGCCTTCTCAAGTTACTAATGTTGTACCAGTTTGACAATAGAACTGAGACTCGAAGAGGCTAAGTAGCCTGCTTAAGATGACACAGGGGCAAATTCAAGATTCAAATATGAATGTCTGATTCCAGAGGCTAGCGTCTTAAAATCATAACGCTTGACTACTTCTTGAAGGAAACTTGGGAAATGCTTAAAAGCAAGAAAATGCACACACGCGTGCGCGCACACACAGGCATGTCCCCTCTGGGGTGGTCTGCTGGGTTTGAAATGTGTGCAAAGACTTCTTATAGAAGAGAGCAAAACGCCCACGAGTGTGTAGCTTGTCTCTCTTGCTCACCGTTCTATCCTCAATCAATGTTTGTTCAATGAGTAGGTGTTGAGTGACCATCGGTGTGTCCTGAAGAAGAAATCAAATTTCCAGAAGGAAGGGGCATTTCAGCTGGGCCCCGTAGTGTGGGGCGAAGAGAGGGAAGTGGACCTCAATAGGCACTTTGTCTGGAAGCCTTCCCTAACTTCCGGTCTAGGCTTGGGGGCACCTGTGCTCCGCAGCCCTCCCCTACTCCCAAGCTTTCTTGCGGATGGCACCTGTACCATTGTGGGCTGAGCTCCTGGGTTCACTGTTTACTACTCTACCAGATGGGCACTCCTGGCAAGCAGGGCCCCAGTCTAACCCTCTCTGTGCCCAAAGCCCAGCCAGAAGCTGGCACAGAGTCGGTGCCCTGGGCTTTCTCACGGGACAGATGAACAAAGGGAGGGTGCAGGAGGAACCCTGCAGAAGAGTTGAGGAGCTCTTATTCAATTCTCCTCAACCTTGAGGAGCTCTGATCCAATTCTCCTTATTTCCCTATAATTAGAACAAATTCCCTGTTAGCTTAGTTTCCATTCCCAAAGGTGGAAGGAATTCAGGAAACTTCTCCCAAGATGCCGAGTCCTGTTCTCAGTCTGACTGTCTAGACATATGACCGAGGCTGCCCTCCACGTAAGCTTGCAGAATTGGTCGGGGCTACAGCAGCAGCTGGCATGCTTTACCTCTGGGGCTGGCAAGGCCTCCCTTCTGAGCCGAGGAGTCCTCACCCTGAGGCTGCCGCCCTGGCTGAATGACAGGCTCACACCTGGCTAACAGTCACCCATGCAGGTGAGGCCTGGGCTACTGCTGCAATGCACAACCTCAGGGTCACAATTCACATTAACTACAAAGTGAAGGGGGTTCTCTGGAGGAGTGCATCATGCCCACACTCGGGCAGAGGTGAGGCTGCAGGCAGGCCTGTGGTTGGGGCCATCTCCCAGCTGTGCGAGCCTGACCCCCTCAGAGCTGGCCTGCTGATCTGTCTGCTCTGTTGCCTGGATCCCCCACTGCCGATGCTGCACGGCACTGGGACTTCATTTCTTTAGCCTCCAACTGAACAGTGTGGAGTAGAGGAAGGAGTGCAGGACAGATCTGAGTTCAAACGTTAGCTGGAAAATGCGACTGGAAAAGTGATTCATCTCTTGAAGTTTCAGCCTTGTCACTTGTAAATCAGGCCTGATAAATCTACCTTCAGGGTTCTTAAGAGGATTAAATAAATGTATAAATACAGAGGGTGCCAAAAAAAAGTATATACATTTTAAGAAAGGAAAAACTGTATTAAAATTGTAATACTCAATTTATACTGATAACAAAAGAAGAATACAAGTCACGTGTATATACTTTTTTGGCACCCCCAGTATATATTTATAAAGTGCTTAGAACAGTGGCTGGCACATTGTCAATTTTCTGTAAGTATTTGTTAAATGAATACAAATTTATCTCAGTATCCCAAGTGTCAGTCTTGGAACGTGTGACTTTGGGTGAGTGCTATGCTCTGTCTGAGCCTCACTTTTCCATTTATACAGTGGGGGTGCATGACACGCTATCCTGAAGGTGTCCTCTGGCTTGAACATGAGAAGGCTCAAGAGCTTGCAACACTAGGCCTCACCATCCACCCTAATTGGCTCCAGTCTCGTTGACTTTATCCCCAGTTACCCGAACCCCTGGAGGATCTGGGCCTTCTATGCTGTGGAATTCAGGCCCCTTGGAAATGCCTGGGCCAGGCATTGTCAACATGGATTAGTTCTGGGAAACGTGACAGCCAGCAGTGTCCCCAGAGAGGGCGCTTATCCTGCCTGGTCACCGAGGGGGAGGGCTGAACATGGCTGAACATTCCAATCAGCCAAGTGGCCTCGGAGAATGTAGAGAAAAGGGCAGTGGGAAGCTGGTGCGGAGGTTTCTTAATCCTAGGGAATTTAAAGCCACCACAAAGTGGACTCCTAAATGAGTAGGGATTTGCTTCTGCTCCCAGCTTCAACAGACTGCTGCAGAGAAAGAGGTTTTAAATAGCAAAGGTGACTTGGTTTGATTTGGCTGAGCTCACAGTTGGACACATTCCTCCTTTGGCTCCCAGGGCTCAGAAATAGTCTGGTGGGGGGATGGAGGTGCCCTGGGAGAAAGGAGATGGTGGTCTTCTCAGGTGTCCTCAATAAGGGTCATAGGATGTACCAACTAAATGTGGAGGGGACCTCCTGGACCATCATGGGGCATTTTATGACTTAGTAGGCCTTGGAGTTGCCTTGTGTGGTCCTCCTAGTTGGAGAAACTGAGTCCCATGGAAGACAAAAGAACTGCTCAAGGTCACCCTTAAGCAAACTAAGTCAATGGCAGGGCTAAGACCTAGGTCTCCCGACCATAACGTCGGCTGACCCCCACTCTTCAGGCACACAGCTTCTGCACCAGCGACAACCAGCACAAACCAGGGCGATGTTTCATTCCGTGCGCATTTACCAAGACTTCGCCGTGGGCAGGTCCTAAGCAAGGCACAGGTACAGGTGGGGCTGGGATGGAACAGAGATGAGCCAGGCACCACCCCTGTCCTCCAGCTGTTAAGGCAGGGACTTTAGCAGCCTGAGAACAGATGCTTTAGGAAGGAGGGGTGAGGGAGGGGAGCACATCTCACTGGAGGGGGCATGGGGCCAGGGACTGGGAGCTAGACAGCTGCTCCTGTTTTCTGTTTTCTCATTTTCACTGGTCTTATCTCCTCTGTTAGCCCAAGAGAAAAGGATGAAGGCTCTCTCATTAGCTGGGGCACTCCCTCAGGCCTGGTCTCTAAGTCAGCCCCTCCTCTCCCAAGGCCCAGCATGGCCTCCACCTCCATTGAGTCTCCCTTCCAGTGGCCTTCTGCTTTGTCCCAGCCTGGCTACTGCCTGGCTCAGGTGAATCATCTCTTGCGTGGTGTGTTCCTGGGCTCCAGCCCACAGTTGTCTCATGCCTCTTGTTCCCTACTGCTAGAGCGGCCTTTCTGCACCAAAACAATCTTTAGGAACTGAGCTTCGTGGGCATTTGAAATTGCTTCTAATTCTCTTCAGGGCTGTCCTGGGACAGGTGCAGCCAGAGCAGTTCTGGGAGTCCCAAGGGGGCAGAGTTAGGACAAGTGGGAGGAACACATGGGACGGGTTGTTTCAGCTCCAAGGGAGGCAGCACAGTCTGCCAGCTAGAGTGTCCAGTGCTGTGACAGGCTGCTGAGGTGGGGGAAGGGAAGGAAAATGGCTTTCCCCATCTTGGGAGGGGCTTGAGACCCCTTTGCTTGTTTAGGCATTGTAGAGGGTGCTTAGGCATCAAATAGAGGCACCAAATTCCAGACCAAGACCTAAGATTGTAAGCACTCAGTGCACTGTCTCTGTTTCCATGCCTGCATCCCTTCTTGGGCAGGGAGCAGTTTGAGAGCTTTTGTGGTTGCAAATATGCATGTGGGTCTGATTCATCTTAGCCTCCTTGGCCTTTAGCACAGAGCCCAGCACTTGCTAGTTTCAGAAGCACTTGTGGAGTGAACGAATGACTTGTGAATATCTGAGACCCAGAATGACTCCAGAACTGGGCCCAGCCTCTCCAGCTGAGGACTGATGGGGACTTGGGTGTAGAGAAAAGGCTTGCCTCTGGCTGTCAGTCTCCCAGAACTCCGCCACTTCAAAGAACATGTAGATAAGAAGGGCTTTCTGGGGTGAGATTCAGCCCTCCCCCTGCTTCCCTACCCCCCACACCAAATGTGCACATGGAAATCTAGCTCCTTATCTGCCTAGGCTCAGATTTGGCACCCTGGGGCTTGAAAGGCTGAAAGAGTAACTGATGTTTCATCCAGATGCCCTTAAAGGCCTCCAGCTGTGGGCCACAGGACATTGTTCCTTCTGAGGTGCCAGCCCCAACTTCCACCTGCATGAAGGTGTGAGACCCTGCTTGGATAGGAATTGAGGAGGATGCCCTAGAAATCAAATCGGGAAGGCAGAGAATCCCAGTGAGAGCGATGGACCTGGCTGGAAGGATCCCAGGAGAGGAAAGAGTGCAAGAGGAGGACAAAGAAAGTGGAGGCTGTGATCTTTGAAGAAGGAATTCCCTTTGTTAGACGGAGTCCTTAACTCATACTTGAGTGGACAGCTGGATGGCTGGAAGGATGAATGACCAAAATGGATGGTGGCCCATTTACTGGATGCTTCCTTAGATTCTGTGATAAATCAGACCCAGCCTCTGTCCCCAAGGAGCTCCCAATACACAGATGATGACACTACAGTTGTAATTCAACTTGAAGGTAGGCCTTGAAAGATGGAGAGGGTTGTGACTACATGCTGAAGACAAGATTGAGCAGAATTGTCAATGAGGTTCAGGGGTCATTCCCTTCGGATTTGAGATGCTCTGAATATGCAGTGAACCACTTTGAGATGAAATTCAAAGTGATGAAATATCTTGATTGGTGTTAAATGTATGCCTTCTTAAACTGGATTTCGGTGTGGTTAATGTATAATGGGCATAAAAGTTCATGAAAAGCTTATGAAAGAGAATTAAAAATTGAGAAAACTGTATCTCTTAATGTAGTTTGTGTGTGTGAATTGAAAACTTGAAGCGTAAGAGTACACTCTCCACAGTCTTTCATTTAATACCATTCATGTGAGGATTACTACACACTTTTCAGATAAGAACACTTGGGTTCAGGGAGGTTAAGTAACTTGTTCCAAGTTACACAGCCAAAGCGGCAAATCTGGAACTTGGTGCTGTAGCTCTGACTTGAAGTCCAGCTGATCTCTCTTATATCACATGGGTCTTAAGATTTATCTCAGCAGAAGGACCCCTGAGTACAAGTCCTGGAACCCCAGAGCCCACAGAAACAGAGATTGAAAGTCTGAAGCCTGAATAAAGATCTGGAAGCTGTAGAACAGGGGTCAGCCCAGTGGAGAAGTAGTTATTGTTGAGCGTGACTGAAGAAAACCTTTGCTTAAGGGAGGAGAGGGAGGTGAGGCTGGGAAGGGAGAGCAGGTCAGTTTATAGGGGGCTTCCAACACCAGACCTAGAGCTATTCTCACTTCCCAATGCCCCTAGTATAGAGCTAACACCCAATAGCGATTTGTTGGCGATATTTACAAACCAACAAAATGCAAAAGAAGCTTGGTATGGTAGGGGGGAAAAATGAGGTTTGAGTTATTTGAATTCAGTTTCTGCTGTTCCTATGAACAGAATTTAGGACAAGGACTTCAACTATGAGTAACATTGACCACTTACTTTGTACCAGGCACTGTTTGTTCTATGAACTTCACATAAATTAACTCACAAATGCTATGAACCCATTTTACAAAGGAGCAAATGGAGGCAGTAGCTGTGTGCCTTGGACAAATGACACTTTTCTCTGGGTCCCAGTTTTTACATCTATAATGTAGAGAATTGAGCTTATGTGAATGTGGCCGTCACAAGGTGGAATGCCAGAAATGTGTGTTGAATCTTAGACATGAGTAATGAAGCAGCAAGTTCAATGTTTTGTGACTCCAAACTCTTTGGTTTCTCTGCTACCCCGTCCCCTGTCCCAAGGGCTTAGCTCATAGTAGGTGAGCATTTAATGTCTATTAAGTGGTTGATGAAATCTTTGTGAATTCCATGATGTGCCTTGCGCTGGCTGCTTCCCCACACTCAACTCGTTAGGAGGAATGTGGTGTGTTTTCTTCAGCTGGGGAGGTTCCCCTGCAGACACGGCTCCCCTGAGTCATAGGGACCCGATCTCAAAAGCCAGAGTTTGCAGGCAGCCTCAGGGGAGGGGTGGTGGGGATCCCGAAACAAGGTTATGCTTCCCTTTATGTTGGTGTCAGTCCTTGGGCAGAGTGGCTCCCTATTCTCTGGAGGTTATGTGCAAGGCTACATCCGCTTGTCTGAAAGCCAAGTGTGGAAGGGAGTGCCTGTGCCCCTCACTGCTGAGTGTATGTGTAGCAGGGTGTGTTTGTCTTAGTGGGAAGGAATCAATCCTTTTGCCTATTCCCTCCAAGAAGTGGATCATCTAATCCTTCTGAAACAAAAGTGTTCAACTAAGGAAATTCACACTCTCACTGTCAGGCTGGGAAGTGCCAATATGGGTGTCAGACAGTGGATAGCCTGCACAGTGCTTTCTGCAGGGAGGCCTTTTCTCTAGCACTCACTCCCTGCCTAGGATTGCTGCAAAACAGAACCCCTAGGATAACAACCTCTGGCCTTGCATGGGCCCTGGAGAGGGAAAATGGGGAGATGAAGCTTATTTTGGGAAAGGCAAGACTCTGAGCCAGAGAGAAGAGAGAGCAAGGGCACAGTCAGGCAGAGGGAGCGTTCCAATGGGGTTCCCCAGTATTCTGTTTCTCCGGTGGCACCCAGTGGCATGGTGGTGCAGTGAGAGGCGCAGGACTTCTGATGTCAACCACACCTGGGGTGTGCTGCAAGACCTGGGGATTTACAGAGTCCAGTCAGTGCAGAGCTGACCGGGGAGGGGCCCTCTTACACTTGGAGCAGATAGGTGGGGCAGAGTTATTTTTAGAGTCAGCCTACGAGCTGAGATCACAGCACCCGGAGTCACCAGCCAGGCTCTCAGCTCCTCTCCAGAGCCTGCAGAAGGATGTATTAGAGGCCACCTTGGGGTGGTAGCTGTTCTCAGGAAAGCCCAGCTCACCCTGACCTGTCAGACCTGCTGGACCCTCCCCTCAGCCCTCCTTAGAATCTGCCAGCTGGAGTCTGTTTGCACAGCTGGAGTTGGGGGAGAGGATAGATGGGGAGGGGCTGCTCTCTGGATCCTGAAGCTCTGACCAAATATCCTTAGGCCAATTGGAAGTAGCCCAGAATGATGAAAGACCCTGCAAACCCATGAATGGGACACGGAGTCCCAGGGCTGCTACTTTCCTGCTGCTTGATCTCTAGCAAGTCACCGGGCCTGTATGAGCCTTCATTTCCTTACCTGTAAAACGGAAAGAATAAAATACATAGCAGTCTTTTGAGAGAACTAAACCTGATCATACACACAGTAGGGGCTAAACATGTTAGTTACCTTTTGTTTCTTCTCTTTATATCCCTGTCCTCCTGTTTTTCATTCTGCAGAGCCATTTTAAATATATATAAATATTCTGTTCCTCCCGTGGCATACATATATATACCAGGGATGCCCAAAAAAGGTACACTGTTTAAGAGATGTTATCTATATATTAACTTTTTGAAGTTGAATTGAATTACGGTAGCAATGTGTAGTATGCCGTTCACTCAAAAGATGGCGTTAATCAAATGAATGCTAGCATCATTCTTTGTACTACAATCTTAATATAGTTTTTTCCTTTCTTAAAATGTGTATACATTTTTTTGGCACTGTGTGTGTGTATGTGTGTGTGTGTGTATGTGTGTGTGTGTATGTGTGTGTGTGTATGTGTGTGTGTGTGTGTGTATGTGTGTGTATTGGCAGCAGGCACTGTGGGTGCCGTGGTGAATGAGGTGGGCCCTAGATCTTGAACAACTTACAGCCTCATGACAGAGACAGACACACAGGGCAATACTATACAATACATAGGAACAGGGCTGACTTCTCAGAAGAGGTGTTGCCTGGACTGGTTCTGAAGTCTTCTCAGCTAACATTCCTGAGCGGTCAGATGCCCTCCTGCTGCTTGAGCAGTTGGGTAGCTTCCATTTGTCCTTTAAGCTCTGTCTGCTCCAAGGAGCCATCCAGGCTCCCGCCTGCTCTCCCTTAAGGCATTTACTGAACACTTGACTGTCCAACCCTTGGAACACTGCTGTGAGATGGGTGACAGTATCACCCTGGTTGACAGGCAAGTCGCCAGGAATTAGAGAAGTCAGTGCACAATGGCAGGATGTGATCTGAATTCAGCTCTGTCTGAGTTCAGGGTCCGAGCTCTTTCCACAAAGCTAATTTGCCTCTTCTTTAGGTTTTCCTTCTACCCTGAGTCTCCTCAGCCCCTCTCGGAGCAATTATCACCTGGCTTCTAATCATTTGTTTACTGAGCTATTGTCCCCACCCACATGAAACCTTTCAGGAGCTGAACTCTCTCTGATGCCTCTCTGTGACCAGGTGCCCAGCATAGGTCTGTTGGTCTGGCACAGAACAGGCCTCAGTGAACGTTTGTTGAGATAGAACCAGTCCAGAGGTACATCACAACTGTCTCCCCCAGCTCCAGCTGGGCAGAGTCTGTGATTGGAATGGTTACCCTCTCTCTGAACTCCTCCTTGGCATTATGACCCCACCCTGTTGGCTCAGGTCCCTCCCAACCTCCTTTCTTCCTGGTCCCAGGTACTCTGGGGCCAACAGGGTGTGGCAGGGAAGGATGTGTGTGGTGGCCAAACATGTCCAGCCAAGCAGGCCAACCCAGACAGTGAAGGCGTGAGCTCCCGACACACGCTGAGGTGAGGGTGAAGGCCAGGGGAGGGAGACATGCCTGACAAGAAGTTACACCTCATAAACCCAGGAAGGCCTTGCTTGCAAAGGAGCTTAAGGAATTTAGGATTGGGACAAAGGGCTCAGAGAATCATCTCAAAACGCAAGAGGCAGATCTGCTTGATTCCTTAGATGTGGGTTTGTCTGTCGTTGGCGTCTGAGTGGCTGCTTCTCTTCCGTGTCAGAGCCCAGCTATGCTTGGCCCATTTGCTTGGGTCCCAGCAGGCCCTAGGCCGTGGGAGCCTGGGAAGGAGCTCACCCGGGGGAGTGACTGACAGGTTGTCAGGCAGGCCCAATTCTGGATGGGAACTTGGTTCATGGGTAGATCAGACAGCAGCTGAGATCCCAGGGGGAACTGGCCCTGGTGATGGATGCTCTGAGACCTTTCCGTCTGCTTCTGCTCTGCCTCCCCTGCCCACCCCCCACCCCCACCCCCAACTTTCATCCTGCCTTCTTGTCCTTTCCTTGGTCACTGGCCAGTGGTGCCGGGGGTGGAAGAGCCAGCAGATTCATTAGGCAGGGATGCAGGGAGGCTGGAGCCATCAGTTCATGAATCAGCTCAGCTCTGGTGATCCTGTCAGTTGGAGACAACACAGCAGCATCTGGAGTATGTGTCCCAGGGGCACTGTGCTATGGAGGGAGAAGGAGGCCGCTGGGACCAGGGGGACCTGGCCTCACGTCCTGGCGCCACCACTCACCGGCTCTGTGACCTTGGGAAGGCTCTCGACTTCTCCAATCCTCATCATCCTCCTCTGTAAAGTGGGGATAAAAGACTCTGCCTTGCCTAACTCACAGGTTGTTGAGAGGAGTAAGTGAGAGAAAGGGTTTCCGAATTGCTGCAATGGACATCGCCATTCTTGCTAATCACACAGTGCACTAGTGGGAAAGTGCAACTCAAACCCAGGTCTCCTGCCTGCTGGACTTGTGTTCTTACTCTGTATTAGCCCCTCCTGTTGACCTAGCCTAGGTTTTTGCTTGGTCTGGAGGCAGAAGGATAGGCTTGATGGATCTTTGGTCTAGTCCCTGTAGGTCTCCCTGTTCAGTTTGAGGATTGAAAGCACATAAACATTGGGCCACCACTTTGTTTAACTGATTAAGTGATGGGTCCATGGGTGTGACTGATGAAATTGTACCTACCCGCAAATCACTAAACCTACCGTTCAATGTGAAGGGTGTAAGACGGGGAGGAAGCAGGCACAAGCTCCAGCCCTTGAGGAACTTGCAAACTCTTTAGGGAGGTGGGACACCCACTGATGAGCTATCAGGTAAAAATATAGGGCAGAGCATCCAAGATACCAAGTCTGGTCTGTTCATAATAGTATCCCCAGTGCCCAATGTACATGGTTGGCATTCAATAAATGCCTGTCAAATGAAGGAATAAAGAGATGAGTGAATGGCACAGACCATCTTTGTATGTTGTATGTGTGTCCCTTAGGACTTCCATGCTCCTGGGAGATTTGGGGAAAACTGGGTCTGAAGCTCAGACTGCTCAGCTGTGGCACAGTTGTCTGAAATGCTCCTTGTCCCTGGTCATGAGGCCAACCTCCTCCATGCACGCCAAACCATCAGACCCCCACACAAAACATTGCCCTCTCCTTTTTCTATAAAAATGTAATTGCTCTGGGAATTTTGTCATGTTTTGCCACTTTACTGAAGATTTGAAGGTGTCATACGGGGGGGAATCACAGGTTTTGCCAACTTTTACAAGCTGCCCCACAGAACTCCCTACCATTTAAACTCCAAGTTTCTGACCTCCTTATCTTCTGGGAAATGTGGTCTGGGGGGTACCCCCCAACTTCTTCCTACCCCTATTCATGGCTTTTATTGCAGGTGGAGGGCTGCCAGTCTGCTTTCCTCCATCCCAGAGAATTCCAAGGAATACGATATTCTCTTCCTTTTTCTTTCTACATGAATCTCCCCAGGCACTGTGAGTTCCCAGACAAGTTCCCAGAGGGTACTCCAGGCTCAGACTCAGGATAGAGAAGGCCTTTCTAACACTGAGAGCTATCTAGATTGCCTAGAGGTGCTGAGCGCCCTGTCATAGGAGGTGTGCCAGCAGAGTGAGGAGGGTGCAGAAGGCATCTGCGGGTACACATGTGAATTCTCAGGTATTTACTCAATTTGGGAGTTGGAAAGGATATGAAGCCAGGAAGCAGAAGATCTGCTTCCTCAGCTCTCTGACTGACTCTCAGTGTGGGCCTGATCAAGTCCTCACCTGTCTCTGTGCCTTGGTTTCCCCATTTGCACTATGGGTGGGGAGCAGAGGGTAGGGAGGTCAGACTGGGTGCTCTGTTAGAGTCCTGGCAACTCTGCTACATTGTGATTTCCTGGTATTTCAAGAGTGGAAGATGATTTGTTTTTTCGGCAACAGGAATTGAGTGTCAAGTTTGTGGGAAATTGAGGATGCCTGGATCTTATCTCTCTGGCTGCAGGCCCAGTTAGAGCTTCATCTGGCTGCAGCACAGGGGGACCGGGTGCCCTGGACCCTCCTCTGGTTTGGAGAAAGGGAAGCAGGCCCTCGGCATCCTGCATGGAGTGGGCCTGGCTAGGCAGCCTGTGGAGATAGAGGATGTCAGCAGCTCAGAGCAGTGTGGCCTGTGTTGGCGGTGGGGAATGTGGATCATCTCTGCATCTCTGTGCTGCTGGGGTCAGGGAGGAACGCTATGCTCTTGGGATGGACTGGGATATAAAGCCCACTCCTGTTTGTCTTCCTCTTACAGTGCAGACTCCATGGGAGGACATGAAAAAGCATGGCTCTCTCTGACTCTCACTGAGATTGGTCCACATATTCCCAAAACGTTCTCATCTAAGGTCTCCAAGCGTCCCTTAATTATTAGTAAACATTTTTGTTATCAGCTACCACATGCCAGGTTTTATGCTGGGCACTGAGATATAGAAGTGAATAAGAAAGAAATGGCCAGCTCCAGCCCACAGCACACACATTGCTCACCTCCGCCAGCTTCTGGGACTATGGCCAACCTTCATTGCACCTTCATCTCCATCAAGCCAGAGGTCATGCAGTGTGGCCTGGTGGACAAGATCATTGAGAACTTTGAGCAGAAGGGGTTCTGCCTCATGGCCAGGGCGTTCCTTCAGGCCTCTGAAGAACATCTAAAGTAGCACTATGTTAATCTGAAAGATTGCCCATTCTTCCTGGGGCTGGAGAAATACATGAACTCAAGGCCAGTTGTGTCCATGGTCTGGGAGGGGCTGAATGTGGTGAAGACAGGGCCAGTGAGGCTTGGGGTGACCAATCCAATGGAACCTAGGTCAGGAAGCATTCAAGGGGACTTCTTCATGCAGGCTGGCAGGAACATTGTACATAGCAGTGATTCAGTAAAAAGTGCTGAAAAAGAAGTCAGCCTGTGGTGTAAGCCTGAGCAACTGGTGACTACAAGTCTTGTGCTTTTGACTGGACCAATGAAAACAAGGACACAAAGCAGCAGACCCCTTCAGCACCACTTGATGTGTCCCTGGACATAATGCTTCATTCCACAGACTTGGATGCAATAGGATCAATCTTTCTTCCCTAAAACATATTTACTAATAAAGACTTTGGAAACCAGGAGGGAGGGAGGAAGAAAGGAAGGAAGCTGTGTTGTATAGGGAGAAAGAGAAAAGCATTATAGTATAGGGTGGTACGTTCTCTGAGAGGAGCCCACAAGGGCTATGGGGACATGGTGGAGGTGACAGGGCTGGTACCCAGACATGGTGCGCCAGACAAGGATTCTGAAATCTAGAAAATTAGGAATTTTCTAGACCAAGAGAAGGTAGGGAGGAAACTGGCATGTTCTAAGCAAAAGGAGCAATGCCTGCAAAAGTGGGCAAAGGACAAGGCTCATTCTGAGACCTGCAGTGGTTGTTTCTTGTGTGTGAGTGGCTGATGAAGAGCAAGGGGCAGGAGGAATTGGGAAGGGGAGTGTGGAGCATGCAATGGAACTAAGGCCGGAGAGAGCAAGGCTACAATCAGGCAGGGTCTGCAGCCATGTGGAGGAGGCTGACTATCATTCTAGGGGCAACGGGATCCAGTGAAGGATTTTGGTGGGAGTGACATGGTTGGATGTGTAGTTAGAGAAGATGGCAGTGATGTTGTGTGGAAGATGGACTGGGGGTGGGGAGGGGGAGAGCCTGGAGACAAGCTGGGAGAACGGCTCATTGAACCAGATGAGGGGTGATGATGGGTGGACTGGGCTAGTAGAAATAGGAATGGAGATAAATGGATGAATTTGTGAGATTTTGAAGAGGTTGAATCAACAGGACCTTGGTTTTCCATGAATGCTGAATTCTGAGTAAATTTGTTTTCTAAAGCGACTGCATCCTTTAAAAAGCAATTAAATTTATTATATCCATTAAAATAGTAATAATAAAGGAAATAGTATGGAACTGGACGGCCTTCATTCAAGTAGCTTTGGATATGGGTCTTATCCACCCACCACTCTTCATGTCATAATAGGCAATCAGAACTTTGGGTGTCAGGAGCTAAATAAGCAGCAACACTTGATGTTCTGTTACCTAAATGTTGTGGTTAGTCACCGAGACCTGGTCTCTCTGCCTCTGGCGTCATCCTCCAAATGTTTGTCCACACTATAGCCAGAAAGATCTTTCTAAAATGAAAATTGAATTATGATTTAAAATTCCTTGGTAGTTTCAGGGTTTCTTTCTCTTCTCTCTTAGCACTTCATCCACACCCACAGATACCACCAATATGCTGTTTATTCTCAAATATATCTCACAGTCCGAATGCTCTCCTGAACTTAAGACCCCAAATTCTACCTGACAACCCCAACCTGGATGCCTCACTGGCACCTCAGACTGAATCCATTCAAAATTGAACTCCTGTCCTTCCATCAAATTCTCATCTCCCAAACCTCTCCCTCTTTGAGTTCTTCCCAGTTTAGTGAATTCTGCAGCCATGTGGTAATCATTCTTGGTAATCATCTTCCTTCTCTATTGCCCTCACACTCAACCCACTACCAGATAATTCCAATTTACCTGCTTTTTTCCAATTTTCCTGCCCACCCCACTTCCCCTAACTTAGACCCCTGTGCTCTCTAGCCAGGATCTCTTCAGAATGTCCTATCTGGAATCCTCACCTCCGTCTTGCTTCTCTCTAAGCTATTCTCCATACACCAGCCAAGGGGAGCTTTTAAAATATAAAATGGTCCATGTCATTCCCCTACCTCCCTGCTTAAAATCAAGCAGCACTTCCCAATGCTCTTAAAATATCACCCAATCTTAACAAGGCCCAGTGTGATTGCCTGGCTCCTGCCTGAGGTAGGTTTGTAGTGTCAAGTTGTGCTGGAACTACGTGTCCTAGAATTCCCTTTGCTGCATATTTCAGGTGTGTAAGGGGCACAAGAGAGGGTGTGCAGGAGATTTGGGGGGAGGAAGTGATACACTCAGAAGGGCAGTGCAGGGCCCCAGGGGCTGTTGCAGTCACTTGCTGGCATGGGGCAGTAGCTAGCCGCCGGGCCTCCCTCTCCTGCCACACTGCCCCTGGCTTTCTTCTTCTCCTGGCCCAAGGGAATGTTTAGCTCCAGGGTGAAGGGCCTCATTTCTCCTGCAGCCACCAGCATAACTCAAGGAGGAGCTCTGGAGGAGTGAGACCTTCAGGGTACCGTCTCCCCATCTCTCCTCTTCAACTGTCTGCCCTGGTGACTTCAGGTCCCAGCATCAGACAACAGCATCCCACAACTGCGAAGGTCAGGTCCCTGTAATAAATCCCTTGTTATCGCTCTTAGCTGTTCTGTGTCTCTGATTGAACCCTGACCAAATGCCCTGTCTCTCCAGATTCATCTTGTGCTAATCTCCTGCATGCTCACTGCCTGCCAGCAGCTCTGGCCTTCTGTCCTTCTGTTTGGTGTTCTCTTGACCATGTGATGCTCCTTCTCACTCCCGAGCCTTGACATTCACTAGTCCTTCCTCCTGGACATGACACTTCAGAGCCTCCTTCTGACCGACTCCCACTCACCCTGCAGATCACAGATCTGTTATGTTTCCTCATGGCACTAAATATTTCTTTTTTTGGAGACCTTAATAGGTTGGTGGGGGTTTTTATGGTATGATCTCTTTTTTTTTTAATGTCTGTCTCCCTAGTAGACCATATTCTTCATGTAGGCAGGGGCCACAATTTGTTGATTCACCTCATGTAGCGCTGCCTAGCAAAGTGGTTGGCATGTAGTAGTTCTTTATTGATGATTTGTTTAATAATAGAATAAAAGAATGAGCAAAGGGAAAAAAAGAAAAAGAGAAACGATAAGAGAGAGAAAGGGAGAGCGAGAGGAAGAGGAAGAAGAAGAGGAGGAGGAGGAGGAGGAAGGGAGGAAGGAAGGAAGGAAGGAAGGAAGGAAGGAAGGAAGGAAGGAAGGAAGGNAGGAGGAGGAGGAAGGGAGGAAGGAAGGAAGGAAGGAAGGAAGGAAGGAAGGAAGGAAGGAAGGAAGGGAGGGAGGAAGGGAGGGAGGAAGGAAGAGGAAGACAAAGAAAAAGAAGTCCTGTTTGTTGTCTAAACAACAGCTAAGTAACCACTTCTCCAGGAAAGCCTTTTCAGGCAGGCTTGGTTAAGGGTCCCTTTGTGTGCCCTGCTGTCACATCCCTTTTCACGCTGGACTCTGTGAGTGTCTCGTACTTTCTCCTCTCCCCTGCCTGACTGTAAGCTTTCTGAGGTTAAGGACTGGGCGGGAGGAGTGCCATGACATGTGGAAAAGGGATTGAATTCATGGTCAAGTTTGAGATCCTTAGCTTGGCATTCCAGGTCTTTTACCATAAACTTCTCACTTTTTGGGCTCACCTCTTCCTCTCCTCAAATTCTTCACTGTTACCTGAACAGTCACACTCCCTCCTGCCTCCAAGCATTTGCTTACGCAGTTCCTTCCGCCTAACAAAGGAAGCTCCACCAAGCCAGCCTGAAGACAGGAAGGCTGGGCCCTGAAGGTTCATTCTATGGAGCTGACTGGCTTTTTCCAAGGGTTTGCTTTCTTCTACTAGTTGCTTCCTCAGGTTCAAATGTTTGCCAGAAATAACAAAGGTCACTAGATGAGGAGGAGGAGGAGGAGGAGAAAGGCTCAGGTCAAACTGGCTATTATTTCTTCTCAACTCAGTGCCTTTCTCATGCAGATGTCCTGAAGTTAATTTGGGATCAATACTGTCTCTGCCTGTGGTCTGGAATACCAGTTTTTACACTTCATTCATTTATCCATCCATTTTTTCAATCATTCATTCATTCATATTTATTTTTTTTGAGCTGGGCACTAGGGGTATAAGATGAACAGGTCCTGACTTACAGCTATCTAAACAGACAATTGCAGCCTTCACTGACAGATGGGATCCCAGGATCCCAAAGAACAAGGGACAAGGGGGAACAAGGGAGCCTTTTCAGAGCAAGTGACATCCTAAGTTGACATCTGAAGGAGTATAGGATTTTGCCATAGAAATGAGTGGTGAGTGTCCCATGCAAAAGTGTGGGTGACTAGGCAGAGAGAACAGCAAGTAAGGCCTAGAAACAAAAGAGAAGGACCCATTCCAGGTGCTGGAATACTGCCTTGTAAGCTGAGCGTGTGGACTCTTTGGAGATGAGTGTGGACACGTTGGCTGGGACCATGTCAGAAGGACTTAGGGAGCCAGGATAGCAAATCTGAACTTTATCCAGTGGGTAATGGAAAGCCACTGATAGGTCCTTGTCTACCCAACTGTGAATCGGAACGAATACCCCTTGACTTCATCCTGCCACAGAGACTGCATTCTAGTGCTCCTCGGCTGTTACCTCAGCGTGTGACCTTGGGCCTGTCCTTGTCTACCCCATCCCAACCCTCCCTCAGTCCCCCGCCTCTTCATCTAGAAAATGAGGCATTTGGACTAGGTGACCTTTAAGGCTCTGCTGGCTCTGAGATGCTCCGATTCTAGGATATTCTGTTTGATTAGTTAATTAATCAATTAAACATCATCTACTGAGCACAGAGTTTGTGCCAGGCATTTTATAAGAGGATGGAGATCCCCACGGCTGTCCTGCAGGAGCTCACGGTCTGCTGGGGAGGCAGATACATGAATCTGTACCCATAACACAAAGCCGAATGAGCTCAGAGCTGTGGGAGCACAGTGGAGCGAGTGATTCACTCTCCCTCAGAGGTCCGGGGGTGGCTTCAGAGAGGAGGCAGTAGATGATCTGGGCCTTGAAGGGTGCACTGGGGGATGGAGATAGGGCCTGCTTTGTTCAGGGAGAATGAGTCACCTGGGGCACTGGAGGCAGAAAATGAGGCCTGGAGATAGGTAGCCACCAGACCCCTGGGGGTCCTGAATGCCAGGCTGAGGGTGCGTCCCTTCCTCTCCAGGGTGTGAGGAGCAGAGAGGGGTTTTCAGGAGGGGGTGAGTTCATGTTCTTTGTCTTTGGGACACTGGAGTGGGCTTTGCTTCATTGACCGGAGTCAAATTCATGTGGTGCATATGGGAAAGGAGCAGTCAATGCAGAGTCCCAGCTATAGGCCGGGTTGTGAGCCAGGTGACTGAAATACGTGATCTCTCCTGTTTCAACTCTGAAAAGGACTCTCCAAGATAGGAATGATCACTCGGCTGCTCACATGGGGAAACTGAAGCTCAGCAGGGGAAAGTGCCATGTCTGAGGTCACGCAGTCAGAAGGTGGTAGATTCGCCCACATTCCCGTAGGTGTGCCTAACTCCAGAGAGGTGCCCTCCCACTGACACTTCCTGACTGCTGGGCACCCTGCCCTGTGTCAGAGCACAGCACTTTCCAGTAGAGCCAGTGCCCATGTGGAGGGCTCCATCCAAGGTGCTCCCTGCTCTCCTCTGGTGATGATGGGGTGTGGAGGGGAGAGTCATGGAGGGGAAGGGGAGGAAGTGCCCCCCCATCTGTCCTGTCACTGGACACCCTCCAAGAATGGGCACCAGGCTCCCCACTGCCCTGGGTGGGAATAAACTCTTGAACTCTCAGCACAGATAAAAAGCACTATCTCCTCCCAGCCCTGAGTGTCGGCAGATGGGGCCTCTCAGGCCAACCTCTGGTTGCCTCCACTGGCAGTTGTGAGGAAAAGCTGTCTGAGGAGACTGGGAAGGTTCTGCCCTCCCCTGGAGATGCCCCATTGCTTACTTTCTACAAGTCCATTCAGCACGGCCCCTGTCCTCTAGAGTGAGTGTGCAAGAGCTGAGACAGGTACGGGTTCACATCCCAGTTCTGCCTCTTCTCTGGAAAGGGATTGTGGGCATATCTCTTCTCTGAGCCTCAACTTCTTCATCTGTACAATGGGGATGATAAGCCCTCCTAGGGGCCAAGTGAAATTGGCCCCTTGGCAAATGGACAATCGTTTCAATGTAGAGATAAAATGGAGCCAGATCACCTGGGTTCAAATGCCAGCTCCTCTTTCTCCAGCTGTGTGACTTTGGGAAAGTTTACTTCAACCCGGTGTCTGGGTTTCCTCTGCTGTAAAATGCGAGTAGTAAGGAGGACACTGGTTCATTCAGATAAAGCACCTAGGACCGTTCCTGGACAGTGGCAGGTGCTGTGTAAGAATCAGTTACTTATTATTAGTGAATTTCTAATTCACTTCTGATTGCTGATTTGGGCATCCCCAAATGATCCCTCCCTGCTCTGGGATGCCCTAGTGTCTCCCACTCTCTTTCTCTGGCCTTGAACAAACTTCTCTGACACCCACGTCTCTGTCACGTCTCAGGAAGAGGAATGCTTGGTGGGACCCTTTCCAGCATGTGTGGAGGGGATTGAGGCTGATGGGGACACAGCCTTTCTGGCTCAGCTTAGAGTAAGTAGGCAACACCTCTCTGTCTCCCATACCATACGCCCAGTGCTGGAGAACAGGCCATCGTTTTTCTGATCCTACATGCAAAATGCCACTGTGGTGATTCATGGACTCGCCACAAAGTTGTGGTGCAAAGGGGCCTCAGAGGGCACCCCTCCTACTCCACGCCCTCACCCTTGCCCCCCACCCTCTCATAGAAGACACAGACCTCCAATATAAGTCTCAGGGTAGCAAGACTGATCCAGTTTCCCCAGCTATACAGAATATTGCCCACGGACCCCTAGGTCTAGGTCTTCCCAGGCCTGGGGATGAGCCTGTGCGTCCCTCTGCAGTCACAGCTGGGCAGACCTGCTCTGAGCCTTTGCTATTTGAGGGATGTTTTGATAACCTCTTGCCACACCCCCCCCTCCTGCAAAGCCCCACCTGATCACCCTGCGCTCTGGGCCTCCTCTTATCGCCTCACTCTAAGCTCCCCATCCATTACTGCTCCCGAGTTTTATCTGAGCCTCCATGGAATGAGATTGATTTCTACAAATAATTGGAATAGCTGGCTGGTGACCAGGCATCGCTGCCACCAGGGTGGCGGGGGCTTCAGAGCTCACATCCAACTCTTCCTCTCCTTCCATTCCCATGACTGCTGTCTGGTTGAGGACACCCTAACCTTTTGCTGGATCACAGTTGCAGTTTTCGGACTGTTCTCCCTGCCAGGCTGACTGCTCCTTTCCCACCACCCCCATCATCCACCCCAATCCATCCTCTATGGAGCTGCCAGAGGGATCTGTAAAAGCTGAAACCTTCCTACAGAGCACCCTGCCTTGGCTTGACATTTAGGGCCTTCCTGATCAAATCCCAATTTCACTTTTCATCCTCATGTTTCCTAAGCTCAAGCAAAGGAGGCCTTTGCCCAAGCTGCTCCCTCTGGGGTGTTCATTCTTCAGTCATTCAACCACCGTTGAGCACCTGCCTTGTGCAGGCCTCGAACAGGGCACTAAGAATGTTGACAGTACTAGGCACAGACCTTTGTCCTTAGGGAGCACATGGGCTAGTGGGAGAGGCAGCTTCATAAGCAGGTCATCTGTAATGGAGTGAAATAGGTGTTCTAGAGAAGCATAGGATTGAGGGGTGGGGGCTGGAGTTGTGAGAGTCCAGAAGGTCCTAACTTAGCCTGGGGTTAACAGGGAAGGCTTCCTGGAGGAGGGGGCATAAAGCAGGGTCCTGGAAGATTAGAAAGCTGCCAAATAGGCAATGGAAAGTTCACTTGTTAAATGATACTGACCTCTTGAGCCAACCCAGTTCAAATGCTGCTTCCTCTAAGAAGAATTCTTCCTTAATTGGCAAGACCCACCTGCTTCCCTCCAGGGCTGGCTCCATGGGCATGCAGCCTGTGAAGTCACACAAAACCCCACATTTTGAAGAGTTCCACAGTTGGTTTCATCTTCTGCTGTTGCTGTCTTGAAATTATTCATACTTTCAATAATTTTCATTTTTCACTAGGCCCCTCCAAATTATGTAGCTTGTCCTGCCTCCTTTAGCTCCTGTCAGTTTTAACCTTGCATTATGTTTGTACCCTCCCAATGCTTTATCTTTTTCCCTTGGAGCACCTGCAATTCCAGACTCATCTCTGTCTTCAGGGTCCAGCACAGAGGTGGGTACCCAAGAGGGCTCACAGCCCGCTGGAACAGAGCCATTTCTTCAAACCCAAGATATCGTCCTATGTGGTACACCCTGCACATGCTCCAGGATTTCAGAGAGAGGAGATGTGGCTGTGGCTGGAGGTGTCAAAATGCTCGCCAGAGGATTTTGCTCTCCCGTCAAATGTCACTTCTTGGCTAAAAGCCCTTCCTGATGTCCAGGATCAATTCTTTTTGCTGCACTGATCCCGTACCCGCCTCTCTGGACCTCTCCCCAGGCCTCTGGGCATAGCAGAGAGAGGCTGGGAGGTAGGATGACAGCATCTTAATTTCCCTGCTAATTACAAGTGCTGGGAAGAGGGGTGCTAAATGCCAGATAATTACCCAGGAGGAGACACGTGCCAGACTCCTGGCTGCTCCCAGCCCCAGGAATTTCACTTTAATGGTTTTCTTTTCTTCTCCCTTAAAAAAAAGGGGAGGGAGGGAGGGAGGGAGGGAGAGAGAGAGAGAG
>NW_017731955.1:876672-902797 GCF_001890085.2 Hipposideros armiger
GAGAGAGAGAGAGAGAGAGAGAGAGAGAGAGAGAGAGAGAGAGAGAGAGAAAGAGAAAGAGTTAAGGCCTGGCTTTCTCTCTCCTTAGCCTTAGGAGGTAAAGAAAGCAGTCGCTTTCTTAAAGCCCTCTCCTTATCAGGGACTTAGATTCAGACCCTCCGCATTGGGTCTAGGGAAAAGGTCTAAGGATTGGCAACCATGTTTGTACTTGAGTTAGGCTGAGGGTGTGGAATGGGGTGGGTGGGAGGAGGAGCCCTCTCCTCCTGGCGCAGCACCGCTAGAGACTCCTGCAGACACACACCACACCACCACCACCGCCACCACCACCACCACCACCACCAAGGCTCCACTTCTAAGAATGGGAAACCTGAACTGCTATCTTGTTCAGGGTTGCAGGACATGAAAAGGCAGGGAGGGGTTCCTTGTGGTCCCCTCCATGGGCTCCACCACTCATCCTGAGGGCAGGGGGTGGGAAGGCAGTGTCACCTAGCTGCTTGGCCTCACTCCTGTGCCCTGACGCCTGCCAGCTTCAGGCATAGCTTGAAAGGTTCCAACAGGAAGCGATTAAGTTGATGAGCATTCTTGTGGTCCTGGATTGATACAGCGACGCTCTGTTTCTTAATGCTGTTGTAATTTCCATAATAACATTTTCCTCTCCTTAAATAAACTTGGATTCCAGCCTGAAGAACGTAGCTGGCTTTACCTGGGGAATTTAGGACCTGAGATGGTGGAGGGAACACTCCCGGGAAAGGTGAGAAGAGGAAGGGAGAGGCAGAGCTCCCGCAGCCCAAGGGCTGGGCCTCAGATGGGCTGGTGGAGTTGGGCAGAGCAGGAATTCACAAAGATCTGTAACTCTAACAGAGGAAGGCAGCCTAGGACAGTGGTTAAGAATATGGATGCTAGGTTTTTATTGTACAACTGCTATATATTACTTGTGTGATCTTAGGTAAGTCACTTAACCTCTCTGTGCCTCAGTTTCTTCATCTGAAAAATAGGGATAATAATAGTACATAACAATGTACTTTTAAGTTAGGTACTATTAAATAAGATAATATATGTAAAGTGCCTAAAAGAGTAGCTAGTACAAAGCATGTGCTCAACACATCTTTAAAAGAAATCTACACAAATGTCTGTTTCACAAATAATCTTACAGTTCTAAGTTTCTCAGGTTCTAGAGTCAAGGAATAATAAAATCTTAGCATTTTTGAGTCACTGAGCTAGAAAAGTCTTAAGATCACATAGTAATGGAGTCAAGTTATAATTATCTGTGGAGTCTTGAAACAAAATGATGTTCACATCTTACGGCCTTCAAGGTCAACCCAACATGGCCATCCAGCATTTGCTCCCACATCTCCATGACTGTGAGTCCACCACCTCTGAAGGTTGCCTCCTGGTTCATTAACTGAATATAGATCTGTCCTCTTTGTCAGTCCCCATTGGTCCTAGACCTTCTTTCTGGGCTACCAGAGTGCATCTGCTTCCTCCTCGCATGAGATCCCTGAGAGACTGGGAGAGATGGGATATGCCTGCTTTTAAGCTGCTTTCTCTCAGAACAAGGCTTTCCATCATGTCACGGGTGGGCTGCCTTGGTCTGACCAAGCCCTACCCTCTAATGTCCCAGAGTGAACACGAGATAAAACTGACCATGGCAGGGCTCAGAGGGACTTCTGTCACCCTCCCTTGTCGTTTAACTTAGTCTAGGACTATGTTCTTACTTGCAGGTCAGCTTCTCTGCAGCTCAACTCCTAGAACGCATTTCAGTGAAAAACTACAAAACTGAGCATGTGCGTGTGTACACCTTTGTGTGTGCAAATGTGTGGAAGGTTGGGAGGGAGCTTTGAGGATCTCGGAAGTTAAGAACACAAAGATTAAAGAGGGTAAAGAAAGGACGTGAGATGACTGAAATTCCTTCCAATGGGAGACTGGCCCAGCTCTTGCCATGAGCAGCATCCGCTGAAGTGATGGCACCTGCAGCAGGCTGGAAAGGCCCCTGTATCATATGCCTTCCAACCGGTGTGCAGAACAGCCATCATTCCCACAACTGTTTCAAAATTTTCCCACACTCATTTCCTTTTAGAAGGAGCAAACAATTTGCAGAATGGGAGGCCCATTAGGCCCTGATGTGAGTGTGACTGAGAGTTGAAGATATTTTCCCAAATATAACTGGCTGGGCATCTTGGTGGGGCTTGGGAATGATGCATATGACTATATGGATGTGTCCTGCACAAAAGTGCCTGGCCAAGGGGCAAGGTGGGGCCGAGATCCAGGCAGTGCTATGCTCACAAGACATACACCCTGGCATGGGGCTGCATCCAACCAGAGGAAGAGGCACTTTTTTCTAATGCATCTGCAGGTGCCCTAAGGTCTAGCAGCAGGTGAGGGGAAGGTGGAGTGGGTGATGGAATAATGAAAAATGTAGGCCTAGGGATGTAGGAACTGAGAAGGGTGATGAATTTATTTTGCAGTGAGAGGCACAGAATTGACTCAAACTCAACCCCTTTCCTTGAGGAGCTCCAGTCGAATGCAGGAAACATCCAAGCAGATCATGACGAGAGGCCATGGGAGCCTGGAGGAGGGTGGGGGTGGGGGATACAACTCTGGGTCCTGGAGGATGAACAGGAGTACATCTGGGAGGAGAGGCTGGATGGGGTGGCCCAGGCAGCATGGTGATGTTGAAGCATGGGAATGAAGTATTGTGATTTATAAGAAATACATAGTTTGTCATTCAGATGACCAAATGTATATTTCTTATATGTATTTGTTCTTTGTCCACAGCTCCTAGCTCATAGCTCCCAAAACCCTTGAAATTTCCTGGGCAATAAAAGCAGTAGGAGCATCTTTTGTTATTATATTTGGTTGCTTGTCCTCAATTCCTCAAATCCTTTCAGAGACATACAGGTAAAATGCATGTCTTGTTATTCACAACAAGCTCCTTTCCACAACAACTGGGTTTATGTTAATGATGTGACTTTTGGGAAGCACTTAAGGATGGGGACTGGTTGACAGGGAACCAACCAAGAATAGAGGGTTGGAACTTTCAGTCCCACTGCCCCCCACCCCGATTTCCCAGGAAGGGAGAAGAACTGGAGGTTGAATCATCCCCAATAGTCAATCATTTAGTCACTCATGCCTATGTCATGAAGCCTCCATAAAACCCCCAAATGACTGGGTTTGGGGACCTTCTGGGTTGGTGACCACGTGGAGGTCCTGGAAGAGTGGCACAGCCGGGAGAGAGCATGGAAGCTCTGTGCCCTTTCCCTATACCTCACCCTATGCATCTCTTCCCCTTAATAGCCTTTGTACTAACTGGTAATCTACCAAGTAAACAGGTTTCCTGAGTTCTATGAGCCAATCTAGCAAATTAATTGAACACAAAGAACCTCTGATTTACAGCCGGTGAGTCAGAAGAATAGGGAACAACCTGGGCTTGTGATTGGCGTCTGAAATGAAGGGCAGTCTTGTGGGACTGAGCCCTATAACCTGTGGAATCTGATGCTATCTCTTGGTAGGTAGTGTCAGAATTGAGTTGAATTTTAGGACACCCAGCTGATACTGGAGAATTGCTTGGTGCTGTGGGGATCCCCTGCCCCTGACATACACACACACACACACACACACACACACACACACACACATTGGAATTGGGTGTTAGAATCATTTTAGGAATGATTCTTAGCACCCAGTAAAGGGCTTAGCATGAAGAAGAACTTTAACCCTTATTTAATGAATGAATAACTGAATAAAGGTGCCTGGGTGATTGTGGGGGTACTGGCGAGAGGTAAAGCTAGGGAGGTGGGCAGGGCCTGGATCTGGAGGGCACCCGTGGGCCATATGTGAAGATACTCAAATATTTCTCTTGGTGATAGGGAGCTATTGAGTGGCATGATTAGACTTGTTAGAATCATCGCTCTGGCAAAGTTGTGGCGACGGCTCAGAAGGGTGAGACGGGGCAGAGTTGCCATTGGCCACATATGTTGTCACTGCTCTCTGGCAATCCCTGAGCTTGGGCTGGGTGAGTGGGACTGGGTGGACTGTGGTATGGCACCCTCCAAAGGTTGAGGAAGGCAGAGCCATATGGACTCTGAGTTGCCTGTGCAGATGGAGGAGGTGCGGGAGGCAGAGGGGAGCACTGCCACCCCAAGTGCTCCTCAAGCCTGGCCCTTGTGGGTATGGGGCTCCTTTTCCACCAGCAGGAGCGTTACCTCCCCAGACCTGAGCCTGCAGGGCAGAAGCAACTCCAGTAGTCTCTCCCAGGATGGACATGAGATAACCTCCTTCCCAAGTCCAGAGCTTGGAATCCAGGGCCCACCTGAGTTTCCAAATCATCAGCTCTGCACCCCACCACCTGCTTCCTCCCGGAGGTACTTCTGTGAAAGCAATGCCATGGCCTCTGGGTTCTGTGGAAGAGGAGATGCAGGCTCAGATGGGCAAGACTAGCGGTGGTAGAAAGCAGGGGTGGGCACTGGGGGCCTGAGAAACAAGCAAAGCCTAAGAAAAAAGGGTGCTATTTGAGCCCTAGCTCTGCCAAGCAACCGTGGCCAGGTCTCCACTGCCACTCTGCCCAAATCTGGAGAACTCATAGAACATCAGTGCAAGGAAGGGGCACACTCACTTCTCTGATGGGGACGTTAGGCCCAGGGCTTTCTAGCCTGTTTTGGAAGAAGTGGCGTGTGTAAGATATGCTTGGAAAAAGGGAGTATCTGAAGCTTATAGAGGGCTTCTGGGTGAATGTGTCCCATGAGCGAGACTGTGCAGGAGGCAGGGGCTGAGACCAAGCAGCCATTCTTTCTTCCTTGTTTCCTGCAGCCAGGCATTCATGACTTTCCAGGATCATTCTGGCATATGTCTGTGGCCACGTCTCTAAGTTCGATCCCTCCCACCCCCACTCTGACCTAGACTCTAGCTCCTTGCTCTTCTCCCAGCACCTCCCTCCCTCTCTGCTGCCACCTGTGAGTTTTATCCCGTGTTCTTTCCTGCGCACCTTTCCCATCGGCCTTGGAATGCCTGCGGCCTTCAGCTGAAGTGCCTCTGGCCCGCAGACTTCCCCACTGCTGTCCCCTCTTCCTGCTACAACTTCCAGCCCGGAGCCCTGTCTCTCCTTTCTTCTCTTAGGAAAACTTCTGTTTCACCTTGAATCTTAATTATTTGTGCCCATGTGATTAGAGTCAGAGAGCCTGGTTTGAACTCCTGCTCTTAAGAGGACTGCAAATGTGGGCGTAGTCCTTACCATCCCAATGCTTCATTTCCTCATTTCTAAAATAAGGATATGTGTCTTTGAGACCGGGCAGCCGCCTGTCCTGGCGTGCCTGGGACAGCCAGGTTTATGCCTATTGTCCCTGTGTAATTGTTAATAGTACCCACTTATACTCCCAGAAGTGTCTTGGTTTGTATGATAAATTATATGTTCACCCTACTCCTGAAGCTCTTGTGAAGATCAAATTAGATAATATCATAAGATAATCCACGTAAAGTTTCTCTGCAGAGTGCCTGGCATAGAGTAAGTACTCATTAAATACCCACTTCTGCTATTTTACCCCCCACAGACTTAGCTCCTTGAGAAAAACATGGTGTCTGATTCTGTTACAATTACCAGGCGAGAATGGCCAATTATCTGAGAATTCAGAGTACAATCCAGTCCAATAAATGTTAAAGTGAGGTTGAGGGTGACTCTGTCTCTCTTTCACGACTTAAAAGCCTGTCAGCAACTTTAGGACTCACCTCCTTTTGACACTGTGCTATGGCCTGGGGGCAGTGAGAGCTGCATTTCCTGTGCACCTACTATGTGCAAAGCTCTTTTTTATGTCATTGACTCTTCACCTTCACCCTGAGAGGTGGGTCTGATGCTGAAGGACTGCGGCCATTAGAGAGCAGTTCTGTTTAAGGATGATGAGAAACAGGGCCGGGAGTGGGGAGAGCTGAGGCTGAGGAGTTCACAGGGGAGAGGTGGCTCAGGGCTTGAGAGACGCGGGAAAGGGAGTTTGTGCAGTGAGGGCCGCTGAAAGGTCTGACGCCAGCCAGCAATATGGGTAGAGTCCACCTGTATTTTAGAAAGATCCCTCTGGTGCTGCTGTGGGTGATGAACTGGGGTGTGAGACCAGGTGGGAGATTGCTGTCATAATTCAGGGGGAAGATGATGAAGGGCAGGGCCAGCAAACTCCAAGTTCAAATGTCCAAGGATGTCTAAGGTAGTGGTTCTTACAGTGCGTAGCCCAACCCCTGCCACACGTTGTTATTAATATTGATCAACAACAGCATCATGCATTACGAAAATTATAGTAGTAAGTATAATAATAGCACCTATCTATTGAGCATTACAATATGTGATGTAAAACGCTTTCCTTACATTATCTCAATTTAATCCTCATAACTCTCCCATCTGGTAAGTGCTATAACTAGCCCCATTTTACAAATGAGGAAACTGAGGTAATTTATAGATGTTTTAGATGTTAGTTTAATTTACAGATAATTCAGATATTTTGCCCAAGGTCACACACAATTGGAAAGAGCCAAATTCAGGATTTCAAGGCACAACTGGCCAACCTTAGAGCTTATTAGGCTCTCGTTAAGCTTCCACACCAACTAACTGCCCTGGGGGAATTTCTCAGCGGTCCTGGGTACTGAGGAGAGACCCAACAGGAGAAGCTCATGTCAGCCGGCCCTGGAGGAGAGAAGGGGCAGGTTTACTGTGCAACACATCACTGAGTGAGAAGAGTTCCGATAGAGGTGCCAATGCAGCCTCTGTCCCCTGTGATACAAACCAGGGCTGACCTGGAGAGGGAGTAGCTGGGGATGGGGGGAAGGGGTCCTCCTTCCCCCCTCCCCTCAGGTTTTGATTCCTTGGTGCTTCTGGGATCATCTCTCTTCCAGCTCTTTGCAGTGGAGCCATCCATCTTCCCCCAGAGACCACCATCTCTCTTCTAATTGGTGGAAAATTGGTTGCTAACTGTCAGGAAATCGCCGATTTTCCATCTATTACTGGGGGGGACCAGGGCTGTGTAGCTGTGGGGGACTCTGGGTGGGAAGCAGATGCTGATTAGGCCTTGCAGTTAATGATTAGGTTTGTGGACCTCCTCAGGCAGTCCTCCCAGACTGCTTATTAACTCCCTGCGAAGACCCATTGGGTAGGAGATATTGGTTAAATGGAACGCAGAGCCACAAAAGAGTTACTATTCATTAGGTTTTGGTTGTGGGGTGGGAGGAGACTGGGAGAAAAAACTGTGGCCTCAACCCAGGAATGTTAAACAGCCCCATAAGTTGGCAGAGAACTTTATAATTGTTGCTATTAAAATATATGTATTTATATAGGTGATTTGTTGGAGGAAAGAATTTCGGCATTCGGGGGAGATCCCTGCTATGATCTCACCCAGGATTAAGTTGTTAGGGACTAGATATTAATTAAGGCTGAGGGCCCCAATCCCTTCCTAATTAGCTCATGGACTATAATTTACCTGCAAATGCTACTGTTATAATCATCTCAAATTTGCCTCGAATTTCCTCCAGCTAGATTGGGTGAGCTTTATCCCATTACATGAGCAGAGATGGAGAGGCGGGGGCAGGAGGCCTGGGTTTCACTCGCACCCCTGTTTCTGACTGGCGAAGAAGGGTCTTCTCTCTGTAGTTTGCTCACCTGAGATGACGGTAGTTGAGGGAAAGAGGTGGGATATGTTTGGGAACTCCTTCTCGCCTGGGATGTTCAGGGACCCAAACTCATAGTATTGGCACAGACTCAACACTGGCTTGAGGTTGGAGATGTACTGATGCCCAGGTTCTGCATTTTCCACAATCCAAACGCCTTACCTAAGGGAAGCCAGGGAGCTCTCCTACCGGGATAAGCTTCAATCATCAATAAGGCTCTCTTCTGAAAGTCAGGAAATGAGGGCTTTATCAGTCTGGGTGACAGGCACAAGTATACACCAGCAGCTCTAACCCAGGTGGAGCCCTGCGTCCCCTGAGCAGTCCATCTCCATTCCCTGACTACCATGTGTTCATGCTGTCCCTGCTCCAGAAATTCTTCCCTTCTGCACATCACCTACCCAGCAAACTCCTATGCATCCTGTAGCATCCATTTCAAATGTCCTTTCTTTATTAAACCTTTCCTGGTTGTCCCAGGCAGAGCTAATTCGACGCCCCCCTAAACTGCTTTTCTTGACTCCTCTACTCAGACTTTCAGCTCATCTTGCAAGGCAAGATGATTGTTTATGTCTTGGTCTCACCTATCAGACGGTGACTTTCTTGAGGGCAGGACCATACCATGTCTGTCTCAACTTGAAATGTGCAGAGCTCATCCCAGAGTAGGTATCAAAGTTGGTTCAGCTTGCTTTATGTATTTGGCTTGTGCAGTGTCTTTGAGAAAGGGCTCCCAGTCCTTTGCCTCTGGTGTGAAGAGGAAAATGGGCTTTGCGGGCAGGTGGTCTCTGGGGCTGTGAGGTCTGGGCCTTGTTCTCAGCCCTGCTATAGGCATTTAAGAGGGGGTCCTATGTCCCCACCCAACCCAGGGTTTCTGGGCTTGAGAGGGACAATTTGACAAGGCAAAGCCTAGGCCTTCTTCTCCTTCCTCCCGAGATCCCTAACACAGACCTGGAAATACAAATCGAGTTTTTTGGGGGAAGTGAGGCTGTACTGCACTGAATTCAATTGGCCATCATGGAACCCACAAAAAGATTGGGAAAGGCTGTTCAAACCCAGGCCCCGAGGCAGAGGACTTTGCCTGCACCTCCCTGAGCTGGGAGCTGGGGATCAAAAGCCGGAGAGGTGCTGCTGACTGGAAATATAAACAAGTTCGAGAAGGGTTTAAAGAAATTCCTGGATGACAGATCCCTCGCAGGTAACAGGTCATTAATAACCATGAAAGATAATGATGATAATAATAATTAATAATAATATCTCCAAAGCAGCTTTTATACTTTTTAAAAGCTTTTCTTCTTGCCACTATCTCTTTAGATACTCACCACCCATTTGGGGGAGGGTGCAGATGCTCAGAAAGGTGAAGGGACTTGCCTGAAGCCACGTAGCTTTTTCAGGGCAGAGCTGGCACTAGGTCTGGGGGTGTTCCTGACTCCTTCCCCAAGACTTTCTTAGTGGGTGGGGAATACTATTGAGAGAAAGTATGGGATGTGCCCTGAGCCTAGAGCCCCATTTCTTCTTTCCCCATTTCAGTGGCCCCAGTCCCACACCATCATACTGCTTTGATAAGCTCTTCATTCGAAGGTGTGCACAGGGTCCTCGTCCTGCTCTATCAGTTATCTGCCACTTGACATTGAACACAAGTCTTCCCCTTGCTTCAGTGTCCTCATTTGTACAAGGTGGGGGTTGGATATTCTGGAAAGTTAACCTCTTGGATCCATTGTTTCCATTTGTAAAGTGGGGTGGTCGGAGTGCCTGTCACGAGGAGTAAATGACACAGTGCATGTA
Source organism: Hipposideros armiger (assembly GCF_001890085.2). Taxonomy (NCBI): domain Eukaryota; kingdom Metazoa; phylum Chordata; class Mammalia; order Chiroptera; family Hipposideridae; genus Hipposideros; species Hipposideros armiger. The sequence continues at coordinate 886,084 of NW_017731955.1, forward strand.
ACGTGCTTAGCAACTTACCCAGCACATAGTGCGCCATCAACAAATAGTTTTGGGAGATGCCTGAGGAAAGCAGCCCCCAGGGTGAGACACTCCAGGCTGATGCAGAACAGGCTAAGGGGGCAATGTGTTGTCTACCAGCTGTCTGTCTGCTGTTCTCCTGCTCAAGGGTTTTCTTCCTGGGTTCTGTGGACGTAGGTGGACTTCTGGGAAATCTTCCTCGAGTTTCACGGACTCTTTGCAACAGTTGCTTAGAAAGTTATTGGTGATCTGTGGTAACGTGCTAGAATCCTGAAGAGGCTAGTTTACAAGTGGAGTGAGGCTTTGGGAATTCTGTGAATTCACCAGATGTGCTCACGTCTGCAATGTGTGAGGATCTCTGCTCTAAAGCCAGTCTCTTCTACTTTATCCTTGCATTACCCTGTTCTCTTGGAGCACTTGTTCTCAAGTGAAAATCATCGTCCCCCTTGGGGAGTGAAAGGGATCAGTGCTGCCACCTACAGACAGAAAAATAATTTGGTTTATTTCTTGAAGAGCCTGGTTAAGAGCAGCAGAAAAGGAGAGGTGAGAATTAGTTGCCATCCCCAACTGCTTCCCTTATCTTATTACCCTAATATTTATGAAGCTATCATTTTTCACCACTATTGTCCTCAGATGTCCCACCTTAATAGAAATTTCTGGTTGTAAACCAGGATGCATACGGTGCCATTACATTTGGGACCATGACTGGATCCCTGACGCCATTTGCAATGCCTTGTATGCGATACAAAATGATTAGGTATCTGTTCATTGATTGATCATCATATATTGTGAAATTTCTTTGGTATTGTATCAAGATTTGTGAAGGTCCTATGCAAAGCAGTGGTTTAGCAGATCCCATGGGGATGGTATGATCCAAAGGCAGGTACTAGAAACTGGCCAAATGGGGAATTTTTGTTCTTGTGTCTCAGTGGGCTCAGAGGAGCTTCCTCTAGATACAACTTGGGCCACTGCCCAGATTGCAAAGAGGGCATGTTCTGGGGTCAGATATTCCACCTGGTTGGTATGGAGGGCAAGGAGGAGAGATGTGAATCCCTGAACTCTATGGCTCGTGGTGGAGTTGCGACTGGTTGCTAGCTCTCCATGGCTATGAAGAGCAGTAAGTGGGCTTGCCCCGGACAACCTGCGTGTACAGAGCTACTATAGACTGAGAAAAGCAAACACATGTCGATTATTCTTAGGGCAACATATACTAGAGTACCACAAAGAACCCAGTGGGATTTTCTCTGTATCCAAGGAGGAACTGGGAGCTCAGAATGGGGAAGTGTCCTCCCCAAGTCCCCCAGTAGGTTGTGAGTAGAACCAGGACTAGAACCCAGGCCTCCTGACTCCTCACCACAGGCTCTCTGGGAAGACTGTCACAGTAGGTGACCTCCTGGAACAGGACCTTACTCTCCACCCAAAGCTCCCTTTCCCTGAGGGCTATGGAGATGGAGCTTAATCTTTAATGAACTGGCTTTCAGTTTAACTTTCCCCTTGGCAATGATTAATACCCGGTGACCTAGTCTGGAATCTGGTGATCCTGACCAGGACCAACTCATGAGAGTGTTGGTGGCCTCCAGGCCCAAGTGTGGGCTCGTACGCAGCTGGACGAGGTTTGGGGGTGTGTGTGCTGGAATGGCCTCCTACCTAAAAGCATTGCTTCTGTCCTGTGCCTGGAATTCTGTCATTAGATGGCACTCCGCTAAAGTAGGACATCACAAAGGCCCCTGGTCGGGGAGCTAAGAGTATAAGTGATGTTTAAAATCCTCATTGGACTATTGATTTGACAGTTCCGGTGTCCAGCAGCTCAGAGGAATGACAGGATTCATAATTTTTAGACAAAGGCTAACAATCTAGTGTGATATCACTGGATCCACAGCACATCCAGACTGCAAGCTTCTTATGGGCAAGGACAGGATCCAGAGAGCAGTGATGTGTGAGGAGAGAACTGAAATTTGAAGCTGGAAAGACCTCTGCGCAAAGTCTGCCTCCCATTGTCACTAGCAGTGAGAACTTGGGTAAACTTCTTTGAGTCTCAGTTTCATTGTCTAGCAAGTGGAGGAAAGAATACTTCCCCCTCGAGTCTTTTGAGGATAAGAGAGACAGCGCATGTAATGTACCTGATCTAGAAGAAGCACAGACTAGATGGTGTTTCTTCTCCCAGTTTCTCCCTTATCTGACTTGCCTTAGCTGACCCTCTGCACTGGGGTAGATTCCAGTAGAGAAGATTCCAGGTTTATCTGAAAAGGAGGGCTTTTCTCTCATGTTCTGGAATGTTACAAGGACTGGTTCTCTCCCTTTGAAGTCAGATAGTTAGCTAAGCATCAGCGATCGATCCATCTTTCCTACACCCGCCCCCCCCAACCCCCGCAGGCACTGGAACCAGTGAGCCGGGCTGGGTCCACTTCCCTCACTATCTGCCTGCCTCTTCTGGTGAGTGAGAAAGGGCTGAATCCCTCACAGCCTCTTGTCTCTGTGTTGTGTCTTAGCTCCCTCCCAGATCCTGGTCTGGGGCTCAGTGCCCGGTGCCATTTTCCTGGGATTTCTGACATGAATTCCTGTGTGAAGGCAGGAAAGTGGCTCCTGTGACCTCTCTAGGGAGGATTGATTGGGAGGCCTGGGCTGAGGGTCAGGCAGGCTGAAGCAGAGAACCATGAAGCCCCCAGAGGAAGCCATGGCTCCTTCTCTGTTTTGGCTTTGCTTTTGTGGGCTTTTCATTTCAGAAGTTAATCTAGTTAATGCCAACAATGTCATTTCGGCAAGCCAGCAATTTCCTTTTGCCCTTTATTTAACGAGTCCCCGCCCCCACTCCAATCTCTATAATAAAAGGTATGCAGGTGGGTAATTACAGAGGTGTAAAATAGGGGTGCTGGGCCACGGCCAGCTGAGCATTTTGGAGCATCCGTTGGGGAGGATTCTGGAACTACCCAGCCTCACTATTCAGTTCCAGGTAGGGCTATTGAAGCTTAGCGAGGGTGATGAACTCATATAAGGCTATCCAGCAGGTAGAAGGCAAGAACAGAACAGGAATCCAGGTCCTTAATCCCCAGCTGGGGTCATTTCCACTACATGTATCCCCTTACATGTATCCTGCAGAGCATGGCACAGGAGCTCCTACCTACCATCCATCCATCCATCCATCCCTCCATCCATCTGTCCACCATGTAGTCTATAGATACTTAATGAGCACCTACTATGTGCAAAGCACTGTAAATACAGCAGGAACCAAGACTGTCACAGCCCTGTCCTTACAGAGGTTGTCATCTCTGATTATAGTCTCACATGCAACCTGATGGAGGCACACCAGGTAAACAGATGATTTCAGTGTAGGATGGCCAGTGCTATGTTTATTGTAAGCAATGGGCCCCGAATTCTGCCTATGGGGCCATAGAGAACTTCTCAGAGGAGGGAATAAGGCATTCTAATGAATCTTAAAGGACAGGAAAGAGTTTGCAAAAGGTGATGTGCTAGGGCATAAGAAAATTTTAAAACAATCTGGAAGGATATTTACCCAAATGTTAACAGTGTTTATCTCTGGAGAATGGGATTTGTAGGGTAGTAGGTGGGAGGGAATAAAGGACAACTTTTTACTTTCTACTTTCCACCCTTGATATTACTTGGATTAGAGTGTTTATGTATTAGCATTTAAAAATATATATATATTTCTATTTGGAGAAAGAGAGCATAGGGTATTTAAGGAATTCTACACTTGGCTCAGTGTGGCAGTGCAGAGTGTTGGAGGGAGAGAGGGAGATACGATGTCATAGAGTTTGGCTGGATGAACCCTAAGAAGGTCCTGAAATGTTGGGTTTTAACCATAGGGGCTCATGGAGGTGAGAACAGAATACACATTTACAGAGCCTGGCATTGCCTGGCACATATCAGATGCTCAATTAATCCATACCTGATACTGAATGGATGGGGACAGTCAGGTAATGTGGAGTCATCTAAGGTCTGAAGCAGAGGGCTGTGAAGGGGTGGTGCTTTACTGCCACATGTTGGTGGCAGTGACTGGGCAGTGGGGAATCCTATATAAAGAGAAAAAAACAATGCTGTGGTTTCTTCTTAGACCAAAGGAGCATAGAATGGGTCCAGACCTATGGACTTGAGCATAAGATCACAACCATGGGGAGTACTTTTTTATATAAGAAAATTCCTAGGACATGGGCTTTTCCAGGCCAGAGTTTTTGGCGTCCTTTGTGGCACCAACCAATCAAAGCAGGTTACTATCACTTTTGCCTCCCAGCTGGGCCTACTTCAATCTCTGTAGTACATCTCCAACACTACAGTGGGAAGGAGTCTCCTAAAATGCAGTCCTGACCACATTGCCTCCTTGCGCGAATCTGTCACAGTAAAGGTCAGTCCCCCCCGCCACCATGGCTTAGGAGGCCTTTTTGACCTGTTCCTTGTTTATTTCTCCAACCTCATCTCCCACGATCGCTTACTCAAACCCTACTCTGCAGCCAGCTCCGTTGTTCACAGGTGACAGCTGCTCATGTCTCTCTTTCTCTCTTTGACTGGATCAACTCTTTCCTTCTCTTTGGATGACCCTACCCTCACACCCTCCCTCTAGCTCCCCATTTGCCTGATTGACACCTAGCACTCCTTTAAGGTTGCATATTTGAGTTATCTTCCCTCTGAAGCCTTTTCTGATCATATCTCCACTCCTACCTGTACTTCACTCCTCTGGGTGGACTTGATCATGCCCTCTCTGGGAACGTATGCCCGAAGTGCTCTATACTATTAAATAGATTTACTAGTAAAGCACCAGGGCACCTTGCTGAACTTTAAATGTCTACCTCTGTCCTGCCACCCTCCCCTCTTCCCTGGCTATAAGCTCCTCAATGCCAGAGACTATCTTCTGCTATCCTTAGCACCTGGCACAGAGGCCGGAACATACTAGGTACTCAGTAAGTATTTGGTGAACCAATGCAGGAATGAATAACAGGGCACCTGTGTAATAATTTCTCTTACAAAAAGGAAAATCATATCACACCTTCTCTCACTCTGAGGTGCCAAGAGGACCTAAACATCCCTGCAAGAGACAGCCTCCTGCATTGGAAAGATGACAGGCAGGAAAGCAGGAGACCGGAGTTCTAATCCTAGTCCTTCTGCCCTTTTCTGGACCTCAGTTTCCTTATGTATACACTGAGGATAGCAATCCTAGTACTACTTCCCCGTAGGAATATTGTGAAGCTCAAAGATGAGACTCAAACCACTTACTACAGAAACTCCAGGCAGGATTGAAGTGTCAGCTGGGGAGATGTGGTCGTCTGCCAAGCAGCCAGACCCAGGCTTTTTTTTTTTTGAGGGGGGAAACTGCTGATGGGGACCTGCTCAGAGACTCTCCCCTCCTCCAGCTCACCCATGTTGTGGGGCTCAGAGAATGTTAATTATTAGGCCCCAGCCCACCCGGAGAGCCTCAGATGAAAGCGAGCTCAGAGTGTAAAGTCTAATCGATGCCCTGTGCCTGGCGTCAGGGCCTCGGCTCGCTGTGCCGGGAGATGGATCATTAATCCAGACACTCCGACCTGGAACACTGGGCCCAGGAAGTCCTGAAACATTCCTGACCACCCACGGCTCAGACCGGCAACCCCAAGAGGCAGCCAGCCTGCCTGCCGCTGAGTCTCAAAATTTTACAATCTCCAAGTTAGATGAGACGCAGAGAGCAGCTAGTCCCCACTCCCAGCTGGGGCAGAAATCCAGGCTCAGTTTGCACACTCCCTACCAACAGAGTATCTGAAAAGGCATGCCCTGACAAAAAGCCCTGGACTTAGAGGGGACAGATCTGCTCTGGGTGACTTTGGGCTTGCTTTCCCCTTCGGTATAAGTGGGATCCGGTTACCTAACTCACAGGACTGATGTTAGGAATAGATTCCTTGGCTTGAAAGATTTACTTGAGGATTTTTGAATGGTAGTCACAAGTGAGCTGTCATTATTTTTGTTCACACTGTGAGCTCCTGTCCCCGGGATGTATTGATTCTTTATCTGCAGTCTTCTGCCACCGACAAGGGGTTGCTCCTCTGCCTAAAACCTTTTATATTCCTGGGGCTTTAAATAGAATGTCAGGACACCCATGCCATGCAACCAGTGCCCTTCAGCTTGTAACCACCTCCCTCCTCAGCTGCATCTCCTGCCCACCCATCAACTGCCTCCTAAACACAGAAAACTGACCTTTGACACCGTACCCCCCCCCAGCTTGGCATGTCCGAGCTCTGCACCCCTTTTCTCTTGGTGAATTTCCACTCATCTTTCAAGCTCTGCTTAACTGTTCCATCTCCTAAGAAGCCTTCCCGATTCCCTATGACAAACTTTGGTGACGTTAGCTGTTCCTTCCCCTGGGTTTCTATAGCATGTTGTACTCTCACTACCATAGTACCATAATATATTGTTTGGGTTTTAGTTCTTTTTCCTCTTGAAAAAATAAGGAATATTAAAATGCACCTTCCCTGGGAAGACTGGCCTTCTTATTACAGCTAATTACAACAACAATATTGGTCATTGGTTCCTCAGGACAACTTCTATTTAACAGCTGACTGCCTGGGTTTTAGACAAAGTGTCTCTAGAATCAGATAGACATGGGTCTGAATCTAGACTCAACCACTTCAAAGCTGTGTAACCTGGGGTGTTATTTCTGTCTCTCTCAGCCTGTTTTCTTGTATGAACAATGGGGACGTTAACAAAGCCTATCTCTTAGGGTTCTTGTGAGGATGATAAGTGATGTCAACACTGAATAGTAGAGCATCTTGCCTGAGACTCAGGACTCTTAGACTTAGTATATGCGCCCCAGCGTGGCCTCTCCCTGGCTCTCTGTTTCCTCATCCATACTATATCGTGATTCTACTATCAGAGTTTTGCAAGCTGTGATCCTATGACTCCACCATACAGAGTGGCCTTCCAGGTGGAGGCCATTCTCCACCATACAGCTCCATTGTTATTGATTTCAGATGGTCTAAGGTTTCTTAGATTGGTTTCAAAGGGCCCTTCTGGCTCTGACCTCTTATGATGCCATGATTTTGGGAGTGAGGAAAGTGACAGAAGAAGAGTTGTGATGACGGGATGAGTTGTGAAGATGGGATGAAGTAGAAGAGACTGAGAGGCTGGCTTGGTCATGTCTGAGGCCCCGTTGTGAGGTTCCCTGGCATCTGGGGCAGGTGGAGAGATCAGGGCTTTGTCTGCCTTTTGCATATCCCTTCACTCATGCCTTGCACAGTGTTTACCACCAAATATGTGTTAAATTAGTCTTCTGGGAGTCCTCATGAAATGGTCCTTCAGACCAGGTAAATTGAAGTGATGCCAGGCCCCACCACTGCTGCCTATCCTGATTATGCTGTTGAAGAAATATCCACTGAAAGCACTCACAAAGCCTAGAAGGTTTCTACATTCCAAATTCCCAATGGCCACCACAGCCACCAGATTGCACCTTCAGACTGGGACATGGAAACTTCCTAGAGAAGGGCAGGTCTGAAGAGAGAGAAAGGCTGGGGGAAAATGAGGTAGGCAGGAGGTGCTGAGATGTCATCAAGCTTCTCAGAGAAGAAATCAAGAGCCCCTGAGAGAGGCAATGAAAAAACTCTGGGGGTTCCTGGACCTTTGTCCTGTGTTTGTATCCATGACTTTGTTACTTTGGGTGGGTCTTTAAGAGGAGCAGCTGTGAACTCTGACATGGAGAAGGACTTGTGAGGTCAGATTGTCCACAGAGAGTTGGGGAGACCAAAACTCCTCTCAGTGAGGAACCCAACATGGTCATAGATAGGGACAGAATTGCAGAACTGCGGAGGGTGGCAGGCAGAGGTACTGGGGTTTTGGGGTGGGAAAAAACACAAGGGTCCATTTGGGAATAAGATGAGCCTTGTGGGCCACCTTCCCCACTGTCTTATTGTAAGCTCTTAGGGGACAGGACTGGGCCTCAGTGTGGCTTAAAGGAAAGGATGGGAGGGCATTTTGCTGTCCCTGTTGGCTTGGCCTCAAGCTTTGCAATACTGGATGCATGATAAACACTGTTGAAACTCAGTTTCCCCTCTTCCATTTTACTCTTTCATTTTAAGCTCAGATCTTCCTCCTCCAGATGGAGTACTCCCATCTGGTTACAGAAACTGGATCAGTGGAAAGAGAAACTCTAAAATGTTGGAATTTCAGGAACGTTTCCAGGATGCCAAGAAAAATAGCTCTTTGATGAGCCAATGGCATCATGATGGCAGATCTGGAAAATAGATCTGATTCTGTCTGAGTCACAATCTCATAGGATCACAGAGACATTGCGGTCATTTGGTCTACTCCATGACGCTACAGATGGAAGAGCTGAGGCCCTGGGAGGGGCAGAATTAGTTGGTGGTAGACACTGGAATAGAACCAAGAGCTGCCACTGGAATAGAACCATTAACCTCACTCTGATCAGATGCCAGGCCCCTGCCGCCAAGCCCTTCTAAGAGCTATCTGACACATGTAGCTTTGCCTTATCAGCAGGAAGAAAAGATGACAGCGGGCAGTCTTTCCTGGCCAAGCATCCATCAAGACCCACATAAATATTTTTCCAGCGTCTGCATAGCCAGCATCTAGTTGGCAATGTTCCAGGGGACAGTAAATAATTCAGACGACTGGTTGCTTCCTGATAACTTTCTTGGGTGTGTTTTCTGACGACTATGTTTTTTGGAGCGGATGCTGGGGAGACCTTGATGTGGGCAGTGATCCAAGCCCTTACTGGACTCTCTGATGGCATTTCTGGTCAGGAAGGAAGTACCCATGGTGTCTTGATGCCAACACACTTGGGGCAGAAGATTGCTTTCACTCAGTTTGAAAGGCCTTTCAAGTGGGGTCAGGAATTAGTTTCAGGGATTAAAGTAGAGTGAGGTTAGAGACTCTGGGACCAAAAAGTCATAAGAAATCAGCTCAAGTATGGTAAATTGGGTAAGCCTGACCAAAGGCATGGTGGGGTTTTGACAGCTAAGCTGGTAGGAAAGGTAAGGATAGTGTTGGAGCTGGCATGGCCTCAGGTCATCAGAATGACCAGTCTTGGTGCTTGAAGTTCAGGAGGGGCTGGGGTGTTCAGGACCCACCTCTTCTGATGCTCCACCCAGGGCTTCTGACTAGGGCCAGCAGTGGGAATCTCAAGTATTCGGTGGTCTGGAAGTCAGATTCTGGATGTCTTTCCTGGTTTATAGTAGAGATGTCAGTCAGCAATTTGAGGAAATGGGAATGGAGGTGAGGGCAGGAAATTTCTAGAAAGAGTGGCAAGGTCAGAGTTTCAGAGCAGATAAACCTGATACCAAGCTTAGGAAAACAAGACAAATTCTAGATTTCACCCTCGGGGTGAAATTACCCCATCTGCATTGGACAGAATGGGCTCAGTGACGGAGCAGGTGAGCGTGCAACGTGAAGGCTCTCCGTGCCTCACTTGTTCAGGGTGAGGGAAGTCAGGCCGGCACTGATGCAAACGTCCAGCATCCCTGTCACTGAAGGAAGAGCACACTGTGTCTCTGATGGCTGTGAGGGTGTAGATTCCCAGGCTGCTAGAAGGACCCATGTGGACAAGGTCTTGCTGAGCTTCACAATGAGATTATTGGGGCCACGTGTCCCATGTGCCGACTTCCAGCCCCCAGCCCACATGGTTGTCTTTGGAAACCCAGTGGAGACCGCAGTTGCTCTCTCTCTGAAGGAGGCAAGCAATGGGACTTTGGGGGCCCAAGATGAATTCCTTTATTCTGTTCTTGATGATTGGGAGTGAGACCCTTCAAGCCCCAGCATGGGCCTATCACCTAGGCATTTGATAAAAGTTTTTTGAACCAGCCGTATTCTAAGCTTGTATGCTTTCTACGGATGGGAGTTCCTAAATTCACTTCATGCTATGTTGCAAACACATTGGTCCTGATTTTGAAAAGAAATGCAGGATGGTTGAAAGACTGTGAGCATTGGAATCAGATGATTTGAGTTCAGACACAGGTTGAACCAGCTGTGTACCCTTGGACAAATTACTTAACACCTCTGAGTCTTATTTTCCTCATCGGAAAGATGGAAAAATGGTCATTGGATGGCTGAAGTGAAGTAATGTGCAGAAGGTGCAAACTGATTATTGACTTATTGCTTATTTTGAAGCAATTAAGACCTGAGTTCTGGTCTATTTTTTTTATTTTTTATTTATTTATTTATTTTTTTTTTAGCTGAGCCATCCTGCCACCTGTTGGCAGCTCATGGCTGCTCAGCTCGGGCTGACTCGAACCACTGTTGCTCAGAGCTCAAACTCTTGAGCGAGCTCTTAACCAACTGAGCCACTCGGCCGGCCCCTGAGTTCTGGTCTTGAATCTGCTGAGTTACCTTGGGTGTCCTCGGGCAGTTACCTCCCCACTCTGAGCCACAGTTGTCTCATTAATAACATGGAGAAAATAATGCCCATGTCACAGGGCTGTCATGGGGTTTTAATGAGATGCTTGTATAAACTCCCAGGCTCCTACTAGTTCCTGGGTTTAGGGGCAAATGCCTCATCATGTCAACAATTAGAAAAATGTGAGCTCACTCTCTGCACCCTAAAGGAGGCAGCAGCCTCTGATTCTAGACCAGAAACACTCTTCAGTCTGTTCCCTCCTTTCTTCACCCCTCCCTAATTCAGGCCTCCTTCCCTCTCACCTGGACAGTTACACCGTCTCCTCATGGACCTCTCCCGGCCATGCCTCTTTCTTCCGTGATTTTCTCCACAGCAGATTTTCTCCGTTCTGCTCTTCTGCTCAAAACCTCGTATGACTCCTCAAAATGAGTTTCACCTCCTTGTCATGGCATTCAGGACCCTCCATGATCTGGCCTGGCCTGCCTTTCCACTCTGTCCCCCAGATTCTTTCCTACAGCCCCTCCATTAATTTGCTTTCGCCTTTTCACATGTTTCATTGGAAAAGACCCGTGGGCTCAGAATCAGCAGATGTTTCTTCCAGGCCTTATTTTGCTGTCTGCTGACCTTCTACACACCGTTTCCTTTCTCTGGGCCTCTGGTTCTCTATCTGAAGCATCAGGATTGGATGAGATATCTCAGGGCTTTTGAAGACTTAAGATATTTTAACAAAATTTGATGCCCTCTTGGGTTGCCAAGAATTTTTTCTCTTTTTCTTCTCTCTCACCACATACATACACACACAAACTCACAGATTCCCAAACACTCATGTGCAGACTCTCCTACAAGTACACGCTCCCTGATGCACATGGGCATGTGTTTTCACACACACACATCTCACATATATGAGTTCACATAAATACTCCCTCGTGCATACTTGCTTATACACACTCTCACACACATGCAGAGTCTGCTCTGTCTTGTTCATCACGGAGTCCCCAGCACTTAGGGCAGAGCACCTAGCAAATTCTCAAAGCTCATCTGTGGAATGAATGAATAAATGAACACTTCCCCTAAGCCCCTGATACTGACACAGGGATTCCCACACACCACACCCATATACACAGGCAGTCAGGTGTGCATGCTCAGGGCCAAGGGTGCATGCCGACCTGCATTAAACACACCCAGCACACTCACTCCCGCCCACATTCCTACACTGTAGATCTTCCTCAGGGACTCTTCCAGGAGCTCAGCTAAGGGAGATCCTTTTCTCACACATCACCCTGAAGGCTCCCAAGTTGGTGTCAGGTTTGGCTCCAGAGATGCCCAAGGACCACAGTCCAGGTGTCAGGGATACTCCATAGCTTTCTCTGTGGACAGTGCTTTGTAACAGTCAAACCACTTTGTCAAGTGATACCCCTCTCAATTCTCTCAGCAGAGAAGATAGAGACCTGGAGAGGGGGCCATCTGCCCAAGATCAGAAAGCCAGCTAGTAAGTGAATCACCCACCAGAGCCCTCGCCATCCCCATCCACGACTCTCTCCATTCACTCTCCCAGTGACTGTTTTAAGAGGATTATTTATTCTTCAGTTGTTTTCCTCCTCTAATTTATTTCTTTCTTTATCTTTTTGTTAATCCCGTTTCCGCCAGCGAAGAGTTGGGTTTCAGCAGGGAGTGATAGAGGCCAAGTTCACCATCAGAAGAAAAATCTAAAAGTACTTTTCCTGTAAACCCCAGCCAAGATTTCTGCCAAATGCAATGAGAACTTAGCACACCTGCATTCAACCACCTTCACAAAGAACCAGCTTGCAAAAGGAAAAAAAAAGTTAATAAAGTTAATATCTACTTCAGAGAGCAGAGTAAAGCCCCCCCGGCAACATAATTTGCCAACTAATTAAAAAATTACTCATACTGTTTTATGATTTTTAAAAATTTGCCTCACTTTTGTTCCTTGGAAGGAACTGGTAAAGTGCAAACTTCAGTTGTCTTGGCTTTGGGATGGCTGGTGGGTTTGTGGGTCAGTCTGGACTAGTTCTTTCCCACAAAGATGGCACTGTGAGACAGCTGGGGGCTTCATTTGGGGCTCTTAGGACCCAGACCTGACTGTAGCTGGGCTGGCATCTCTCTTTCCTGACTCCAACAGCTCTCAGTGATAAGATTGTATGACAAGACCAGCAACTTTGGAGTCAAACTGACCTGTTTGAATTCCAACTTTGCCCCTTAATGACCATATGACTTTAGACAAGTCACTTAACCTCATGGGCCTCAGTTTTCTCATCTGTGCAGAGGCTATTGATAGTCTTACTTTGGCAGTTGATTGTGAGAATTGAGACTAACATACATTAGAAACCAGACACATAGTAGGTGCTCAAGAAATGATAGATGCCATCAAATTAGCCAACCTAGCACTGGACTCCACTCTTAGATTTCCAGGAGGAAGTTGTATGGAGTAACAGGACAGGTATGGAAGATGGAAAGAAGGCGGCCAGGTTCCATATCTAACTCTACAGTGGATTTAGAAAGCTCTAGCCCCTCTTTGGGTCCCTGTCACTTCATCTAGATATCCCTAAAAGGTCCCCAGGCCTGTGAATTCTGTGTTTGCCAAGTGTGAAGGCTGGATCTCCTCCTATCTCTGCCTCTGGAATGGAGCACAGGTCAGATACACAGTAGCTAAACAAAGAAACCTTAGCTGATTGACCTTGTGCACTGCTGGTCAACCAGGCCCAGAGAAATGGTAGAAGCAAACTCAGATGTACTCAAGTCCAAGTGTGTGCAAAAGGATGACATACGTCATGTCATGTAACTGTTACATGGGACAAAAGAGTCTCATGGGTGTATAATCAAGAAACAACTTTCACCAGTCATTTAGCAGGTCTGAATCTCTTCCATCCTGTTTGATGAAAACTTGAACTTGTTCCATGACTCTTTTGTTTTCTCACAGGTAATAAGAAGCTTCCCATTTATTTTAACTCAAACACATTGTTTCTGCTCAATAACTAATAACTTGTCCAGTGTGCTACTCTTGCTATTATTAAGAATAATAGTAGTAATGAACTACTTCATTTAAAGGTAACATTTTTCCTTACTACCCCTTTGGACCTGGGACTGCTGGCGGCCAGTCTTCTGCAGCGAAAACAAGGCTCAGTTTCTTCTTCCTTTTTTTTACCCAGCATATCACTTCTTCTTCATCTTGCTAACTATTGTGGATTTTTGACCTCTCCATTGTCAGGAATAGAGGGAGGGAGAGAAGGAGAAGGAGGACAGGAAAGTTCTTACCTGACTAGTAAACACTCGAGGATACAGGGTCAACGCTCTCTGAGCTTGGCAGGCATGTAATCTTGCTTGTTCTCTTAAGGAGCATTTTGTGGATTCTTTGGAGAAAACCCATCCTCTTCCCCACACAGGTGATCCCTTGATGTGGGTAAATGCATTTCTACTCCAGCTGGCTGCTTCTGACTCCTTCCCAGCCCCTAGGCGTCTGCCAGCACCACCAGCCTCTTTCTGCTGAGGTCTTTCCTCTCTATATATGGTTCTCTGATAAGGTCTAGGATAACCTAGACCATCTCCCTCTTGGGTGGTCCAGATCTGATTCGGAGAAAATACTTCTGTGTCCTCTGCTTGATAAACCCTGAGAATGTCCCTGTCCCCAGTGCAGTAACCTCCGTTTACTCTGCTGCTAGAATAGCTGGTCAGACAGCCTCTTGCCCTTTCGATTTAGTAGTGGGAGTTAGATTTCAGTCCAGTGTCTCCCCCCAAATATAGGAAAACACAAGCTATCCAACTATCCCATTAAGCCACTTTTTTGGGGCTTGAATTAAATGAGGGAGTGGACAAAGATGCACAATGTACTTACAACCCTTTCCAGAAACCCCCTATCTAATCCTGGCTCTGTTCTTGGCCTCTCCCACCTCTTTTATATGCCAGAGGTGGGTGGTCAGCAACGAACCACAAAAGCAGTTTTCAACACCACCTTTTGCAGCCCTTGCATGGTGGTCTTGCATTTTACTTGGGGATGTGTTATCCATTATCTGGGGGCCTCCCATGAAGTCTGATCTAATATAGTTAAATTTTAAGATTCTCTTTCCATTTCTTTTAAAATTGCAAGGCAAAACTTTGAGGTAGATATTGCTATCTCCATTTAAGGGATTATAAAACAGGTTCAGAAGGCTAAGAAAGTCACTCAAAGGCATACAACTAATTGGGATCAAAAACTAGGTTAATCAGATCTCAAAACCTGAGTTATTTGCACTCTATTATGAAGACTGAGGCTTTACATCTATAGCAGATGGGGACAGCATCATGTTTGAGAGTCCATTATACAGACAGCAAGAATATGAGCTAGGGAATTAGCATCAAAATCCAAGGTTATTTCAGCTATTTATTAATCTTAAAACATGTTTCTACCCATGACTGTTTTTGATGGGAAGTCATCCATGACAAAATCCTTCCTGATGCCTGGGTATTGCTTTAAAAGAATCTAGCAAGTAGACAGGCTCTCTGATTCTTCACCCCTCTTCCCAGATTCTCTCCAAAACTTTTATTCATTTTTTCTGTGGTTTTTTTTTTCAGTTCCGCTGATTATTATTTTGGAAAGAGACCTCCATTAACATGACCTTTATCATCACCATCATTAAATATTTAAAACGTGTTAATTTGTTAATTAGCACCTTTATAATCTTGTTCTTCTCTGTGTGCAATAGTTCTTAGTAAATACTGTTATTCAATAGAGGTTAGTTGAATTGATTCATTGGCTAAACATAGCTCATTTGAGAGTGGGTTAAGAGTTAAGGAAAAAGGATGAGAAGGAAAGAAAATGTGTACCTAAGGCAGACTGTCACATCAACCAATGATGGCTCAGCTCTACGTCCTGACTCCCTGGGATATCCTGAATGAGTCATCCTCTATCAGCTTTAATTTTCTCATCTGACCAATGGGGACAAGGGTCCCCATCCTGTCAGCCCCATAGGGAGTATAAGATGAACCTCAGAGGAGATCATAGATGTGAAAAAGAATGGAAAAGTATCAAATGTATGAGTTTGGTCTGGGAAAACAAAACTTCTGACTCAGCCTGACAGGCCAGGCTGCTCAGACAGTGGGCTGGGAGGACCCAGAAAACCACCATGGCCTGTGTGAGTCTCAAACAGAGGCCTTTACTTTCTGGGATAAATTATCCATGAGGCAGAGGCGTCAGGGCTGTCTGCTCCCTGTCTGGCCTCTTTGGCCATCTTACTTTATGAGACGTAAATTCCCAAGGCTCACTAGTCATTTTTAATCTTCATCAGTGTTTATTTTTTCAGTTTTGTCCCCCTCTTTTTCTACCTTAAAGGCTGCTTGCTATTTTATAGGGTTATAGGCCAGAAGGGCAAAATGCAGCTACAAATCTCACAGCTCTCCCTGCTGAGACAGTGGGGCAGAGGGAGTGAGCTGCAGTGATCTCAGGCACAGAGGCCCCAAGAAGCCTCAGCCAGGTTGGAGAGATTGCCCTGGTGCCCCTAGGCAGCGGGATCTAGGGTTTGCTCTCCCGCTATGCCCAGGCCTCCGAGTTCAGGAACAAGGGGGACTGAGAAGCGTGCTCATGTGGAAAGAACTCCAAGGTGGTATTGGACTCAACTCCATTGCATCTAGCTGGGTGACACTGACCAAGCTACTGAATGCCTCTTAGCCCCGTGTTCCTCTCTTTTAAAATGGGAATGACAATAAATACTTCATAAAGTGATTGGGGGGATCAACCGAAATGACTTAGGCCAAGGTGTCTGGCACGCTGGCTCACCAGCACGAGGCATTCAAGTCTCTCCTTTCTTAAGTGGTCCACGGTTGTGAAGTAATGAGTTTATCATCAGATCTTCCTCTAGATCCTCTCAAATGTGAGCTCCTTGAGGGCAGGGACTTTGTCTAGCTTGGTCACCCCACGATCTCTAAAACCTGGTATGGTGCCTGACATATTATCTGTGCTCAATAAATATTGGCTGAATGATGAATGAAACCAAGTTCTCTGAATGATTCCTGTGGGTAGGGAGAAGTTTCCATACAAAAGAACGTTGCCACGGAGAAGTACAGACATTCAGAAATAAAGGACTTCAGAGTAACATGTAGCTCGAAGGTTTCACTGTTGAGGAGAAAGAAGCCCTTAGGTTCAGGGCGAAGAAGGGCGTTGCCTGGGATCCACCAGAAGTTACAGGCCAAGCTGGGGCTGGAACCCAGGCCTTCGATTCCCCATCTGGGATTCTTTGTAGTATATTGTGCTGTCAGTCAGCTTTTTTTAAGGTAGAAGAGAGAAGTAGAAAACCAAGTAAAAGACAAACCTAAGAAAAGGAGAGCTAAGGGAAAGAAAGTATTTGTGCTCAAGTCAGGAGAGAGAGAGAGAGAGAGAGAGAGAGAGAG
>NW_017731955.1:902812-916526 GCF_001890085.2 Hipposideros armiger
GAGAGAGAGAGAGAGAGAGAGAGAGAGAGAGAGAGAGAATCTCCAAACTGGGACTGACAAGAAATGAAATCCCAAACATACCATGTCACATGACTGACAACCTGAGCTCTTCTTCAGCACATGGAGAGCCCTGCCCTCACTCTGTGGCTGAGCAGTGCACTTTACCTTTGTCCATATGGGTCACAGGAAGGAGTCCAATTGGCGGAGGTTGGGAAGCTTCAACTGCCACCAGAAGCCAACCCATATTGCCAATTTCAACCTGGCTAGCAAGACCTTCTGTTACCCTCATAACCTACACCATGATGCTGCCGCTACCACCACTGCTCTTCCTAATATTGCTATTACTACTACAAAAGTTTAATATTTTTTGAATGCTTATGATAACGCCAGGCACTGTCCTAAGTAGTTTACATATATCGACTCAGTTAGTCCTCATAACCAGCCCCATTTTAAAGAGGAGGACCATGAGGTTAAATGATCTGCTCACAATCATCCTGTTAGTAAAGGGAGGAATCAGCTGTAAAAAGCCCAGACATCTTGCAGTGATTGCCACCTGGCACCATCTGTCCTCATGTCTCACTCTTGTCTCCATTCAGATGTTACTTTGCTTTCATTGAATCTGCACAGATTCTTCCATGTTATTCAGACATGCTTCGGCTACACTTCTCATTCCTCCATATCTGCAAATATCCTAAATAAAACATTATTCCAGGCTCCGTGCTAAGGCCTGGGGAGTACAGATATGGGAAAAGGCGCAGTCTAATGGGCAGAAGGACATTTAGATGGAACATAAGAAGGATGTGCTTCAAGAGCTTGAGAGACATGCCACCCGAATGTGCGGGGACTTAGAGCTGGTCCTGAGGTTGAGTGAGTGAGTATCAGAAAGGGGAGAGAGCATTTCAGCGGAGAGAACAGGGAGTATCGGCTGCAGTGTGCTGGTAAGATATGGGATATTGGGGGAACCAGTGGGGGTCACAATGGAGAGGGCCAGGTGTGGGACTGGAAAGGGACTTCAGGTCAGGTCATAAAAGATTTAAAGACCAGGCAATGGACTGGAGGTTTTCCTTGGGGCACTAGCCTGTGTGAGGCCTTCAAGAATGAAAGAACTTCCTGTTCCCCATGTTGACTGGCACGCAGAAGGTGCTTAGTAAAACCAGTTGATTGGTTGATAAAAGCATTTGTCAAAACTTCTTTATAGCACTAGAAAAAATACTGGGGTCATTTGTGTTGAAGGCCCAGCCCTGCTATAGCAGAGAATATTTTGTTTCTGCTCTCAATTTCCTTCAAGCTGGGACTTCCCTGCTTCTGGCTTCAGACGGTGCTTCTGGCTCTGGGATGTGTTGGACCAAGAATTTCTGCCAGCCCCTGGGCTTCTTATGAAATCTGAGATTGAGGCCAGGCCCCAGTTTCCTGACACATGCCTAAATCACTTCCACTGCTCCAAAGCCTACCCCGCCTTCCCACCACTCACCACAGCCAGAGGGGTCTGCAGCCAGGTTGGGAAAGATCAAACCTCCAAACCCCAAACCCTGGGAGATGTGAGGCTAGGACCAGACCTGCAGGAGGCCAGGGATTCACCCCCATCCCTGGGAGAACTTCCCAAATGTAGGGCCATGAATAGCTTTAACAACCCTGGGGCCTGCGCGGAGACATCAACTCTCAGATTTATTTTACTATTTATAGTTACTTATAAAATAAATAACACATTGGATTGGAGGCTGTTAAACTGGTTTTTGCTGCCTGCCAAGGGCCTGGGAAGCCCGCTAGGGTGTGACCACTCGGAACGTTCTGTGAAGAAGCTTGATCATTGCTCTTCCTTCCATTCTGGTCTATAACCTCTTTCCACGTGACCATGTTCATACCTGAAGCCTGTTACTCCCTCTGGCAGCCTTGCTTAGAACTGGCTAAGGCCTCCCTGCCTTCCTTCATCCTAAAGCCTCTGAGAGGGGCTAGGGGATACTCTCGCATCTTCCACTATTGTAGAATCATTGTATTTCAAATCTAATTTTTTTTTAAAGACTAGTCTATTAAACTCCAAGACTATTCAGGCTGTAAATTGTGAGACACTTGGAGTTCTGAAACTTAGAAATCTGAAATACTAAAACATGGGATGATAAGAATATTAAGAGGTAAGGGGGTCAGCTTAAGTCTGGACCTCTGTCTGCCACTGGGGTTTAGCCACACTTGACCTTGCTCTTCCGTGTCTGTGAATGGGGAGGGTTTGACCTGGTGATGCTCAGTACTAGATAGGTAGACCTGGCAGGAAAGCGGGCAAAGGCAATCCATTTCCTTTCTTCGTCATCCTGTATAATTCTATGTACTAAATGGTCCAGTGAGAGGTATAGAAAGTGCTGCCTTCCAGCAAACCAAATGTGTTCATGAGGATGCATGGGATAACTATTAGGGATCTGGTGCGTGTGGGGCAGGAGCCAGTGAAAATTTGAATTATTACTAATATGTGACCTCATTTACTTCTGGTAGAGATTCAAGTCATATTTAGAATTCCAGACTCTTAGGCTTCTGGAATTTTAGACTCCCAGATATTTACACTAGAATCTGGAGTATTGAAGATATAGATTACTAGAATCTTAGAATCCTAGCATTCTAGAATATCATAGCTTGAAGGGGCCTCAGAATGTATCTAATTCAATCTACTTGATAGTCTAATCCACTATGAATTTCACAGTGGAATAGGCTGGGATTTGGGGTGAGTCTGGGCTAACACAGACCCGTTGGAAGCTATGGCAGTTTTTGCTGAGTGTCACGACATTGGAGGCTTGAGCTGGGCATAGTGAGAGATGAGAAGAAAAAGCAGTAGCACATGGTTACCATTAGCAGTAGACGTATAAACAGGATCCCCTAATGCTTCTCACTGCAGTTAACATTCAACTTAAAAGAGATGTCTAACCCAGCAATCTTGAGGAAACTTCAGACTAGGGTCTGGAGAAGAAAAGTGATTTGTCCAGTTTGGAACAATCAGTTAGTGACAGATCAGATCTGGACACGAGTCCATGTTTTTTTACTTTCAGCCAGTTGTTTCCCTTCCACTGGTTTGCCTCTCCTGGACTGAGGTCACTCATTTCATTCCTTTGACAGCTTTATGGGGAGTAGTTAGTATATCACTGGGCTATTTAGTAAATGGAAATACAAAGGACAATAAAGAAAAAAATGTTTTGTATGATGGGAACTCTGAACAAAATTTGCCTGTTAGGTCAGGGCAAGGCTGTGGGTTTTGCCTATCTGTGTCCCATTCTGATTTCTGTCACAGACCAAATCCTGTTCTTGATGGGCTGAACCTGGTCCTTTGTCACAAAGCAAGGCCTCAGTCTGGTCACAGACCAATCCTTGACCTTGGCCAAAGCCTGATTCTTGACTTCAGTAACAAAATAAGATAAAGGATTTAGTGAGAAAATGAGAACACAGGGCCATGTTTTGTACTGAACAGAATACAGGCAATTTTCTCTACTGAGCAGATCTGCTGATGTCAGGAAAAGACAGGGGGCTCTGGAGTTCAGAACAGACCTTCCTGGTCTCACGAGTAGGTGTTTCCAAGAAGAGTTTTCCTACCAAGCATATTTTAGATTTCTCTGCCCCTGTGGTTGAGAAGTGACTTATCAGAATGGTGAACTTGGGCAGAAGTTCTGGGCATGTAGAGCTCAGCTCTGCTATATTCCTTGTCTTGGAAGGTGTCTACCCACAGGAAGTGACTGCTGGTCCTCTTGGGGCTGGCTGTTGTAGGCAGGTGTGATCCCTGGTCTAGTGTACTCTGCCTGGCTGGGCAAGTCTTTCTATTTATAGGGATCATTTAGCAGTACTCTATCAGTGAGGGGAAGCTTACTTTTGAACCACCAAAATTGTGGTGGCATTATTTAGTAAAACTTAGTTTCTTGCTCATGATACTAGCAAATGTGGAAGTATTCTTTGCTCCATGCAATCATTCAGGATCCAAGTTCCTTCCATTGTGTAGCTCTGGCACCTTCTAGAGCAGTGGTTCTCAACCAGGGATAATTTTGCTCCCAGGGGACATGTTCTATTTTTACCTACATTCTAAGAATTGACCCCCTCATTCTTCCATCCAGAAGGAAATTCTGAGGTACCCCATTCCAGAAAGTGAAATTTCATCCAAATCACAAAACTCAATTCTCTAAGACAGGAGAAAGAAGTTTGCGAGAAGTTTCAATATCCAGGGAAAGATTCTGAGATATCTCTCAGTTACTCAGAAATTTTCTTTGAAAATCCAGATGACTGCAGAAAATGACCCTTGACTTAGAGGTGGGACACTCAACTCCTAGTTTCAGTCATGCCCCTCTATCTGTGTAGCCTTGAACATAGTCCCTCTTGGGACCTCAGTGTCCTTGTTATGCAATGGGCATAACTAGAAGGTACTTTCCTTCTATTTCTGAAGTTCAATGTAAGCTTGTCTGCTCCTTGTATTTCCCTTTTTAGGTCCCCCTCTTCCACTAAGCTCACCCCTTTCTTGGTGTTGGCATCTATTTAAAGAATGGGATCTTGTTCATAAAGGAAAGGTTCAGCAGAGGTGGGTAGTTTAATGACTGTCTCCCTTGCTGGGGAGCCCAGTTGGCAGAGGGAAGTCCTCTTTTTCTCACTTCCTCAGAAGGAAGTCTCAGTAGTCATTGATATAGTCCATTTGGGCAAAATTGGGAACCCAGAAGAATGCTTCCTGGCAGATCTACTTGTAAAGTTTCACATTAACCCCAGCCTGCCTGGGAGTCAGGGTGTCTGATATCCTTACAAGGCCTGCTCAAGAGTCTCAAAGAAAAGGAAGAGAATTTCAGGTCACATGAGAAGTGAAGGAGTCTGTGGGCATGAAGAATAAAAGATAGACTCTAGGTAGGATTCAGAGAGAAAACCTTCTAGAGTTTCCTATGGGGTCCTTAGAAGGAAATTTTCTTCACTTCCCTTCCCTCTCAGAACATCCAGAACAGGACTCAGCATATGGCAGGCATCATTAAAACCTACTTGAATGGATGTGACATATACATGATTTGGATATTTAAATTGTTTTTGGTCAAGGCTAAACAATTGTGAGTTAAAAAGAATACAGAGTGGAAAAACATAAGATATAAGAATTGTCTATTCTCCCTACTCAGCAATGCTGAATGCCGAAAGGAGGAGTGAAAGAGGGAGGAAGAATGTGGGGGAAGTGCCTGAGACAAAACTCTGCTGACTTCAAGATCTGGCTGACCCAAGTCTTAATCCCCCCAAGAGAGATGTCATTAAAGACTTGTTGACTTAGCTCAATATGCAGCCTGAAGCTTTCTGGGCCTATGGCTACATCTACCCACTCCCTATTTATAAGCCTTTTCCCCACCCCCTATGGTCTGGGCCAAATAGCAAGGCTCCCCATCCAGATTCTCTGCTTGGACTTTTCTATCTGAGCAAGAGATTGCCCTGCAGCTGCTAACAATTGGGATCAGATACTTTCTTCCCAGGTAAATAAACATCCCAGCCAAACCCAATTTTCACTGCAGCTTTGAAGCACCCCACCCCCAAGTCTGCACAAGAAGATAGGTCAGGAGAGAGAGGGAAATTTGTTATAATTATAGTGGGAAGTGCAATGTTCATAGAGAGGATACTCCCTCCGCTCTACTTCTCCCCTAATTTAGTCTGAGTGAGAGAGGAGGTTCCAAGAAAGAGACCCCTAGAGATTGGGAGTGTCTACAGGAAGAGGGGACTGGCAGTTCACTCATTGGTTAGATGCTTGCTGAGGTGCTGAATCTGCAGGCCCATCCCAGACCTACTATTAGAGCACAGCAGCACATGAGAGGGAGTTCTAGGCATAGCTTGACCTCTGTCCACTGGAATTTGAGGGTACACTTGAACCAGAGATTGATACTTGCTTCTTTTTAAAATAGCTTTATTGAGGTATAATTGACCTACTGCACGTATTTAAAGCATGCAATTTCATAAGTGTTGACATATGTATACATTCATGAAACCATCACCACAATGAGGATAATGAATAGATCCATCATCCCCAAAATTTTCCTTTGTAAAAGTTCAACCCTTTGTAAATTACTTCCCTCATCCTATCCCACACCTTCTCTCCCCAGACAGCCATTGATCTGATTTCTGTTACTATAGAATTAGTTTGCATTTGCTGCAGTTTTATGTAAGTGGAATCATACAGTACATACTCTTTTTTGTCTGGCTTCTTTCTCTCAGCATACATACTTTGAGATTCATCCATGTTGCAGCGTGTATCACTAGTTCATTCTTTTTTCTTGCTGAGCAGCAGCATTCCATTGTATGTATATACAACAAATTTTTATCCATTCACCGGTAGGTGGAACTTTGTTTTTTTTTCCAGTTTTGGACTACTACAAACAAAGTTGCTATGTTTATTCTTATACAAGCCTTTTTACAGACATATGCTTTCATATGTTATCAGTGGAATGCTTAGATTACGTGGTAGCTGTACATTTGAAGAAACTGCCCAACTGTTTTCTGAACATTTTACATCCCCACCAGCAGCGTAAGAAGTTCTAGTTCCTCTACATCCTTGCCCACACTTGGCATGATCATTCTTTAAATTATAGCCATTTTACAGATATGTAGTGGAATCACACTGTGGTTTTAAAATTACTAATAATGATCACCTTTCCTAGTGTTTATTTGACATCCATATATCTTCTTTGGTCAAATGTCTTTTCAAAGAGAGTTCTTTATAGGTTTTGGATACAAGCCTTTTAAAAAATATATGCTCTGCAAGTATTTTCACCTAGTCTGCAGTTGGTCTTTTCATCCCCTTAAGAGTGTGCAGAAGTTTTAAATTTTGAAAAAGTCTAACTTATCAAAATTTTCTTTTATGGGTTGTATTTTGAGGTTTAATCTAAAAAACTTGGTCTATCCTAAGGTCACAAATATTTTCTATATTTTCTTCTAAAATTATTACAGTTTTATTATCTATGTTTAGGTTAATAATGAATTTTGAGTTAATATTTTGTATGTGGTGTGAGTTATGGATTGAATTCCCTATTTTTTTTTGTCTTATGCATATCCAATTGTTCCAACAACAATTTGTTGAAAAGACTGTTCACTCTCCACTGAGTTGTCTTTATATCTTTGTTAAAGATCAGTTGTCCATATATGTGTGAATCTATTTCTGGATTCTGTATACTGCTCCATTGTTTGTCTATTTTTATTTCAATGCCACACTTTTGATTACTGTAGCTTCATTATAAGTCTTGAAATCAGGTAGAGTTATTCCATCAACACTATTCTTTTACAAAGTTGTTTTGGTTATCAATGTCCTTTGCATTTCCACATGAATTTTAGAATCAGTTTGTCAATTTATGCAAAATGTCTTCCTGGATTTTGATTGGAATTGCATGAATCTTTAGATCAATTTGGAAAGAATTGGCATCTTAACTATGGTGAGTCTTCTGATCCGTGAACAAGGTGTAGGTCCATTTATTTAGGTCATCTTTACTTTCTCCCAGTTTTCAGTGGCTTTATTATATATTTTGTCAGATTTATCCTGACTTATTTAGTATTTTTGATACTTTTGTAAATTCATTTGAAAAATTTTATTTCAGATTGTTAGTTGGTAGCAAATAGAAATACAATTGATATTTATACATGATCATAGCCTGCAATCTTGTGAAATGTACTTATTAGTTTTAGTTGAGTTTTTGCATATCCCATTTCTACATAGACACTCATATTGCCTGGGAATAAGAACAGTTTTATTTATTCCTTTTCAATTTGGATTTCTTTTATTCTTTTTCTTTAATAATTGTATTGATTAAAACATTCAGTACAATGTTGAAAAAAGTAGTGGGTGAACATTCTTTTCTTGTTTTTACAGTAGAGGGAAAAGAATTTAATTCTTATCATTAAGTAATCTGTTAGCTATAGATTTTTTAATTTTTTGGTAGATACTCCTTTTCAGACTGAAGAAGTTCCCTTCTATTCCTTATTTGTCACATGTCTTTATCTAGATTGATTGGATTTTATAAGGATGTTGGATTTTGTTAAATGCTTTTGGTGAAAAGCATCATCTAGTAAGATGATCGTGTGGTCTTTATTTTTTATTTGTTAATTTGGTAAATTGCATTGATTTAAAAAAATTAAATTATGGTATAAAAAATAACCACATGACATAAAATTTACCATCTTAATCTTTCTAAAATTTTAAGTATATTCACATTGTTGTGCAACAGATCTCCAGAACTTGCATTGATTTTTGAATGTTAGATGTACCCACCCTGAATTCCTTGGAGAAATTCCATTGGACCCTCATGCATTATCTTTTTTATATATTGTTGGATTTGATGTGCTAAAATTTTGTTTAGAATTTTGCAGCTGTGTTTTTAAACAATATTGGTTTGTAGTTTTCTTTTCTGATAATATCATTTTCTAGTTTCAGTATCATGGTATTGTTGGCATCATTGAGTTGGGAGGCATTTCTCCTCTTCAATTTTCTGGAAAAGTTTGTGTAGAATTGGTATTGTTTCGCCCCTTAATGTCTGGTAGAATTCACTAATGATGCCACTGACCTAGAATTTTCCTGGTGGGAAAGTTTTTAAATTACAAATTCTATTTCTTTGATATAGAACTATTAAGGTTACCTATTTCTTCTTGGCTAAACTTTGGTATTTTGCATATTTTAAAGAATTAGTCCATTTCATCTGAGTTGTCAAATTTCTAGGTATATATTTGCTCATATTATTGTCTTATTTTAAAAATATTTGTAGAATCTGTCGTCATGTCACTCCTTTCATTCCTGATTTTATAATTTACATCTTCTGTCTTTTTCCTGATCAAGCTGGCTAAGAGATTGATTAATTTAATAGATCTCAAAGAACCAGCTTTTGGTTTCATTGATTTTTTTCTATTGCTTTACTGTTTTCTATTTCACTGATTTCCACTTCATTATTTTATTTCTTTTTACTTTATGTTTAATTTGCTCTTATTGGTTTTTTTTTACTGCTGTATCTTCAAATTAACTAATCATTTCTTCTGCAGTGTTTAATCTACCCTTAATCCTATCCAGAGTATGTTTTCATCTAAGACATTGAAGTTTCACCTCTAGAAGTTTTACTTGAGTCTTTTTTATGTCTTTCATGTCTCTACCTAACTTTCTGAATACATATAATACAGTTATGTGGACATTCTAGTCTGCTAATTTTAATATCTGTCAGTTCTTAGATTGTTTTTATAGATTAATTATTCTCCTTTTTGGGACTGCGTTTTCCTCCTTCGTTGCATGCCTGGTAATCTTTGATTTGGTGCCAGAAATTGTGACTTTTACCTTGTTGGATCTTTTTATGTCCTTATAAACCTTCTTGAGCTTTTTTTCTGGGATGTTATTACTTGAAAACAATTTGATCTTTTGGGGTCTTGCTTTATGATTTGTTTGGCATATCTGCAGCAGTCTAGGGCTAATTATTCCCCATTACTGATCAAGACCTGCTTGAGTGTTCTACACAATGGCTAGGAATTATGATCCCTTTCAGTCTGGATGAAGGAGTAGGCAATATCTCCAGCCCTGGGTGACTGTTGGACACTGTTCTCTAATCTTTTCAGATTACTTTCCCCCTGACCTCTAGTGTTTCTTCACATGAATTTATCAATCAGTATTCTCTTGACCATCAGAGTGGGGTCCTCTGAAGATCTTTGGGGTTCTCTCTCTGAACAGCTCTTCTTCTTTGTTATTCAGTCCTTGCACTCTAGCTCACTTGGTCACCCTGACTCTCAGCTTCATCTCCTTCCCTTAGGTTTTCTTCCCTTGCAGCACAGCCTCTCTCAAGGCAGCAAGCCGGAGCAATCATAAGGCTTACCTCCTTTGTTTCTTGTCTCTCAGGGATCATTATCCTTTGTTGTCAAGTGTCTTGAAAACTGTTGTTTCTTATATTTTGTCTGTTTCTTTTTGTTTGTTTTAGACAGGAGGGTAGTAAATCCAATCCCTAGAACTTTATCTTGAGCAAACATGGAAATCTTCTGACATCTGCTTTTTACCAGAGATTTCTGATATCTGAAAGCTTGCGAAAGCAACCCAGTTTTGAAGATAGAGTGGGCACTCTGGTGAAGTTTTTCTGGGAAGAAAAACATACTCTGCTCTGTGTCCGCCTCACCAACTTCCCTTCAGCTCTTGGGGAGTGCAGAAAGAAGATCTCCATGTTTCTTAGGGATTCAAAGAGAACAGAAATTAGAGGAGAAGGTGGGAGATCTTATAGCCATGAGCCAAGTAAGATGACATGTGGACAGAGAGGAACTGGGGGCAAAGATTGCTCATAGGATAAAGGCAGACATGGCTGCCCCTGTCTGTGCTGTTCTCAGTGATGGAAGGGGTTGGCATAAGGATGAACATCTTCCTCCAGAAACATATAACTCCATGCTCCACATTATCTAATAAGAGACCAACACATTAGCAGAGGCCACCAGGGACAGAGGGAAACAGATCAAGCCAATGTAAGAGCAGGGACTTCTTTCCGCCAGTGACAAGCAGCCACTTATTTAATGTGACCTCTGCTAGTCCTCTTATTCTCCCTCCTCCCCTCAACATGAGAGGCACTAAACCCAGAAAAGAAAGAGGAGGACTAAAAGAAAATATCAAGCCCCCTTCCCACTTTTGGAACTTGAGTTACAAGTATGGCAAACTCTTAACAGAGGAGAAGAACCAGATATGACATTAGAGTTGTGAACTGGACTAGACTGGACTTTGAGCAACAGATATTGATAGGAAAGCAATGGGATCTGCCTAAAATATGAGCCTGAGAGACTGGATAGAGCACGGTCAACTGCAGTGAATGGAAAAAACAAACCGATCTTTATTTTTACCCCCAATGAATTGAGGCTTCTCAATAAACGGGTTACTTCTGATCTGCTAACAATAGCTACTGAATATGTAGACAGGAGCTGTGCTGAGTATTGTACACATGTTACTTCATTTGCTCTCCACAACCTATAAGATAGTTACCATTTTATATCTTCCATTTAGCAGATGAGGTAGACTGAGACACAGTCGACTTGCCTAAATATACAGGGTAGAAAATTTCAGATCTGAAATACCGATTGTAGCAATTTTATGTGTATCACTCCATCTAGGGAAAACCTACTTAACTTCACTGCTCTTACTTGTGATATTCTCCCAAATATTTTCCCTATGTGCAGAGTTTTTTCCATTTCTGGCTATTTTCTGTCAATCCATTCCCTAGTGAGACCTAGGACAGCTCAACTGTGGATGAGGAAAGGAGACATTGCGGGGAAACTAATTTTAAGCAGGTGAAATGTTAGGTCAGTGCACACAGAACCATCTCCGAGTAAAAGACGTCAAATAGGTACATGGCCTTGGACAACTCACTTAACTTCTTTGTTTTTTAGTTTCCTTGTATATAAAATGGGGATAGTAATTGTTTTAGCCTATTCAGGCTGCTATAACAAGATACCATACCCTGGGAAGCTTCCAAACAGCAAACATTTATTTCTCACAGTCCTGGAGGCTGGAAGTCCGAGATCAAGGTGTCGGCATGGTTGGGTGAGGGCTTTTTTCCAGGCCACAGACTTCCTGTTGCATCCTCACATGGCACAAGGTGCTGGGGAGCTCTCCAGCCTCTTATAAGAGCACCAATCCCATTCATGAGGGCTATACTCTCATGACCTATCCCTTCTCAAAGGCCCCACCTGCTAATACCATCACCTTTGGGTTAGAATTTCAATATAGGAGTTTGGAGGGACACAAACATTCAGGCCATAGCAATAATAGTACTTATTTCACAGGACTGTTGTAAAGAACAAAGAATTAGTATAGATAAAGCCCTTGACCAGTATCTGGCACATGGTCTGCTCTACCTAAGTATTAGTTATTATTATGATCTGTCCTCTATTACTGGTAAGTTCCTTTCCACTGCTGAAAGAAAAAGTCTGAACAAACTCAAACATATACATTTCTTTTCTTTCTCCTCATCTTTGCTGTCTCCTCTCATTACCCTGTCTTTATCTCTACCCCTAGAAACATATCTTTACTTAGCAAAACCACTTTCCCCACTCACAAGAGAAAGAAGGGGACCATTTTTTGCTATTTCTGGAAAGAACCCACATTTGACACTGGATTTCTGCCCAGCTTTTCTAAATACACCTCTGGTTACATTGCTGGAGGGTGTCAGAGTGAGTAGCGAAGCTCAGACCTGTCTGATGTCTGGTTACTCAAATAAGAAATCCTCAGTCCTGTTGTACTCTCTGCTATGAGCAAGGCACTTGGGGTCCCTGCAGTACCTTCTGTGTGCAGCAGGTGGCAGGTGCTGCATCTGAAATGCAGGTGAAGCAGCTGCACAACCCTTTCTGCCAGTGGCTCCACAATCACTCTGGAGATTTCTAACCCAGATGCCTAAGCTCCGCCCCTGAAACCCTGATGCCATGGGTTTGGTGTGGGGCCCAGGCACATGCATTTTTAAAAAGCAGGTAGTTATGATTCAGCTTGCTGCAGAGACCTACATTTGGAAGCCACTGCTTCAGAGTATTCCAGAGAATGGCAGCCACACATAGGTGTGACATTTGTAACGGTGCAGCACAGATCACCACCTTGGGCTCCTGGAACTCAGAGTGAGAGATTTTACAGCATGTCAGAGTTGAAAGGGACCTTAGTGGTCCCTGATGAAGCACTTAAGGATAAGGAGACTGGGGCCAGGGGGACGTGCCCCTGGTCAGAGCCCTGTCCACTGTGGTTACAATGCTGTCATTTCCCTGCTGGCCCAGAGATCTGAGAATACTTTTTGAGAAGCTACAGGAAGAACCCTCCTCCGTGAGTCAGTGCCTTCAGCTGCTGTTGGAACAACTCCAAGCCCCAAATAATTCAAAACTGCGTGGGACATGTTTTTGCCTGAATCAGGATTCACACCCTGGCGCCCTGGCTCCAGAGGCCATGTTCTTAATTACACGGCACTGCTGCCCCCTGCCACTGCTTGGGTGCTCTCCCTGCCGCCATCTGCTCCTGCGCCTGTCTTCCCACAGCTCTTGGGCAAATCAAACTTCTCTGGGCCTCAGTTTCCTTCTCTGTAAGACAGGGATAATGATTACATGAGAAAACAGGCATTGCTGTGTGTAATTGTAGCAATCAAATAGAGCTTATCTTTTCTGTATACCCTCTCTGACTTTCGACATGTTTAATTTGGATTCTAGTTTCACAGAGGCCAAGGATCTTGGAAAATCAATAGCCTAAACCCCCAAGTTCCTAAAAGAGCAAACTGGGTCCAGAAAGCTGAGTTGCTGTGAGCGGGTAATTAGGATCTAGGAGTCCTCACTCCCAGAACCCTCTTCTTTCCTCCATCTGCCCTCCCATGGAGCCTTTTACTCTTATTATTTTAAATATTCCTGACACTAGCTGGTCGTCTTCCCTCATCCCTTTTCCTGCTTCCTTTCTGTCAACATTTAGTGAGGACCTGTTTACTTGGGGCTTTGTATTAGGTTGCTGTTATAGAACCTTATTTATAATAGGCACTAGATAAATGTTTGATGGTGGTTTATTTATTTACATTTATTCATATATTTAGCAATAAGCACTTGCTTTGTGCAAAACTCTTTTCAGGGAAGCTGTGAGGGATCCAAGAATAGAAGAGAAGGACATGATCCGTAATGACCTGACAGAGGCGGCAGAGTGTGAGGGGAGAGAGGACACACGCACGCGCACACACACACACGCACACACACCACACACACACACACCACACACACACACACACCACACACACAC
>NW_017731955.1:917372-934186 GCF_001890085.2 Hipposideros armiger
CACACACACACACACCACACACCATACCCACACTACACACACCACACACCACACACCACACACACACCACACACACCACACACACACACACACACCACACCATACCCACACTACACACACCACACACCACACACCATACCCACACCACACATACCACACACCACACACCACACACACACACCACACACACACACCACACACACCTTGAAGATAGTAAGCAGAAGGTGTAGGGGACGTCAGTTCTGTTGTGTGCACCAGTGGCAGGAAGTTAGTTTGGTTTGGAGTTGGGATGGCTGAGAAATCAGTCCTTGGCTGCAGTTCTGCTTCCTGCTCACCTCTGTGATGGTGTTTCTCAGCTCAGGCCCTGACTCCCTCTTTTAACCCCATATGTGCCAGTTTCTTCAGGCTCCTGTCTTGAACTCTCTTCTCTTCTCACTCCAGGTGGACTTTATGCAGGTATATCCATTTCCCTGTTTGGATAACCATCTATTATTTCATGGCTTCTAAATCTGCATCTCTAGAGGGAAGGGTTCCTATGGGTTCTAGAACATCACATCCAACTGCCTCCTGAACGTCTCTGACCAGAGAGCTCAAATGCCACTTGTCCCAAACAACTCATTTTCCTGCCACCTGGCTTTTCCTCCTTGAGCTGAGTTTACTGGTCTTCCAACCTTGGATTACGTTCACCAGTCAATCCTCCACACTGGATCCAGAAAACTCTTCTTAAACAAAGCCAACCAACCAACCAAACAAACAAAACTGCTCCATCACTTATAGCCCTTCAGTGCCTCCCCTCTGCCTATAGGGGAGGCGTCATGCTCCTGAAGGTTATCTCTGTAACCTATACTGAGTTATGTTCCCCAGAAAGTTGTGTTGAGATCCTAACCCCTGGTACCACAGATATGCGACCATATTTGAGAACAGGGTTGTTAAAAAGTAATTAGTTAATTAAGATGAGGTCATACTGGAGGAGGATTGGCCTTTAATCCAATATGGCTGGTGTCCTTATAAAAAGGGAAAATTTGAACATAGACACAGAGGATGGCCATGTGAAGACAGAGGCAGAGATTGCGTTATGCTGCTACCAGCCAATGAATGGCTGAGGCTGCTACCAGAAGCTAAAAAAGGCTAGGAAGGATCCTCTCCTAGAGGTTTTGGAAGGAGCATGGCACTGCCAACACCTTGATATTGGACTTCCAGCCTCCGGAATTCTGATACAACAAATTTCCATTGTCTTAGCCAACCAGTTTGTGGTACTTCCTTGTGGTAGCCCTAGCAAACTAATACTACCTGTCATGATCCAAATACCAACTATCTTTCCAGCCTCCCCCGCAGTCACGTGCCTCAGTTCCCCCTATGGTATCAGCTGTAAAACTGAATTGTTTACAGGTTTCTAAACACACCAGATACGTGCATACCTTCGCTCATGCTGGTTCCTCTGCACAAGGCCCTTCCATTCCCCATCCCCCACCTCTCCTCCTTGGCCTCTCCCCTCTGCTCCTGCAACACCTTGTAACTATTCCCCAGCTCTCTCATTTGGTCATGGACTCCTGGAGAGCAGGGACTCTTTTTCTTTCTTTGCTTTCTCCCCTGTGCCTTAGCACTGAATCTGACCTAGCGTAATGCTGCAAGAATTTATTTGAATTTGGTCACATGTTCTCCCACAGTTTATGATAGTGGTGGGTCATGGGATTCAAAACACCCCTTCCTCGCTCCTCACTGGGTTACCAAAGAGGGTGCTACCCTGATTCCACCCACCACTAAGAGCAAATCAACCACAGGGCATGGATTCTAGGAAACCTCTTCCAAACTGCCAAATGCTTCTCCCCCTCCCTGTTGCCCCAGCTGTCCAGCAGCCTGAGGGAGGGGGCACAGAGAAAGATTTTGCGTGTTCCTTTGAGCCCAACACCTAATCACTGTCCCTCTTCAAATGAAAAATGGGGAAAACACTAGCTAACTGTTGTTTAGTGACCCCAGCCCCCACCCCTTTAAAATAAACACTCTTTTCAATTAGGAAGATTTGTCACTGGGGACAGTAATTCTGTGTCCTACCAAAACAAACACAGTTGTAATTAGTTTTATCCAGGAAGAAAATTAACTCTGTTTATCTTAGTATAATTAATCATTGACCCTTTCTGTCCGGGCAGCTTGGGGGAGGGTGTGGGAGTTGGGGGGGTTATGATCTACAGCAAAGGGGCATTTCGGGACCCATCTATCTCTCCTCTTGGTTTCACAGCTGTCTGTGTGAATTATTTGAAACAATATTGCTGGCCAAGAGTTATGGAGCTGCCTCAGAGCTAGACTTGGAGAAACACTAAATAAGGCTATGATTTTATGGTTTCAGTCTGCCGAAACTTTTAGATGAGTACATATCAGATGGGCATTAAGACACGCTGCGGATCAGGGGATTTGCTTGGCTTCTGTTGCGCCTTTCACCGTGACCTCCGCAAGTCCTGGGGATGGGAAAGGAGCTGCAACAAAAGAGCTGGTTCTTGATTATGGAGGAGACGGTGTTGCTGCAATGAAAAGGCACAAGCTTTGGTGTTAGATAGATTTCAGTTCTAGTCCTGACCGACATCCTCTGCATGACCTTGGGCAAGATACTTTACCTTTCCAAATCACAGCCATCTCCTAAATTTAAAAAAAAGAAAGAAAAAAAGAGGGCATGGGGATCAAGGTTAGTATTCCATACCCTTGGGGATTTTATGAAGATTAGAAGTGAAGTGTGCCGAGTCCCTAGCACAGTGCTTGGTACCAAGTAGCTGTTCAATAAACCCTGGTAGGTTTTGTTATTCTTGCATGGACTGAGGCTCCAAGGGTGGAAGAACACACTGAAGGTCTTCTCTCTTTATTTTAATAGTTCCTACAACTCACAGAGACCCTACTGTGTGCCAGGCTCTGCATTAAGCCCTGGCAATAGAAAGAGGGTTTAATCATGACACCTGTCCTTGTGGAGCTCACTGGGGAGAGAGAGACATACCTAGACATTCTCAATCTGTTACAGCACATGCTAAGCCAGAGACATGGGAGTGAGATCCCGGTGGTTGAGGTGCAAGCAGAGATGGAAAGGAACCTGATTTCCATGCTCTGGACCATTCAGTCGATGTATAATATCTCCGTTATTCCTCATGATAACTCTAAAAATAGGCATGAGGGAGGGGGACCCAGGGACAGGGTAATTGAGGCTCACAGATGTTAAGTCATTAGACCCAAACTGCACAGCGAAGAAGTGGTGCAGCTGGGATATGAACCGGGTTTGTCTGCCACAGAAGCCTGTGCTTTGTCAGTTTCACCTCGGAGGTCCTGGCTGAGTTTTAATGGCTGGTGTCCTGCCTCAAGACCCCAAGTCAGGGGCATTAAAGTGGTGTGCTCCCCAGAGCTGGTGTCAGGAGTCCCCACATTTAAAATTGCAGCTTCTTGGGCTTCACCTCAGCCTCTTCCAAATCAAAATCTCTGGCAAGAAGATTATCTTATACAACTATCTGGGGTGATTCTTATGTTCTCACTATCAGAGTCATAAAAATCTACCTTTTGCTTATACTGTTATGATTGCTACTCCCAGACAAGTGCTTGAGGTAGGGAAGCTTATCTTCTAGGTAAGGGGACAAGAGAACTGTGAAAACAAGGAGCCCCCTGTCCTGAGATGAGAGAGACAGAGAGTGAAAAGTGAGACAGGCCAGGACCCCTTGAGAGCAGCCTAATGAGCTCACACTGGGATGAGGGTCTCCTGCGGCCGCCCATGACAGAGAGATGGATGGATACCTGCTTTGAGCACTAGGCCTCTCTTTTTACACAGGCCAGTAAGAGTGGGCCTCCCGAGCAGTTAAAGCCAGAGAGAGAGAGAGCTTCAGGCTAGGAGGCAGCAGCTTCTGCCCACTGCGGATGGGAGCAAGGCAGCCTTTATTGATGTACATATTGCTGGCAGGACGTGGGGCGTTGACCTCCTTAGCCTAGTGGGCATGCAGAACAGAGACGAGCTCATTGTGGGTGCTGCAAAGGACTCCTGGGAAGAAACAACTGAAGATCCTGAGGCTGGTTTTTCTAGACCACAGTGATGCCTGACTCTGCAAGGGTGAGCACCCAGTAGCAAGGGACCCCACACATGCTGACAAGTAGCACAGGCTTACCAGGCAGACAGTTGTATGCTGTGTCCCACTCAGCCAGAGACAAGCTGTGCAAACTTGGAAAACTTCCTTCCCTCCCCAGTGTCTCAATTTCCTCATCTGTATGATGAAAATAACAATATCTGCCTTGCTCAACTTTTGTGAAGATTAAATGACCACACTATACACATTATTTCATTTACTCTACTCAACAACCTTTAAAATAGGGGTACAGTTATTCTCAAATTTACAGTGAGAATTAGGGAGTTCAAGTGACTTGCCCAAAGTTACATAGGTATTTTTTTTTTTTTTAGTAACAAAGCCAAGATTTAAACCCAGTTCTGTCTGATCCTAGAAACTTTCTTTTACCATGTTAATAATGCCTCTTTTCTAGGAATGAATGAATGAATGAATGAATGGACTTCCCTTACATATTTATCCAGCCTCTGACAACCCTGATTGCCTCCTGTTGAAGCTAGGTGTAGCTCCCTCCTGTGACTTCCCACCTATGCACACGGACTTCCGGCCTGGCTGGTGTGTGCTGCTTTCATCACAGAGGACCTCTAACTGCTGACAGTGCTGGAGGCACTGTGTGAAACAGTGATTTCAGGCACAGGCTCTGGAGTCAGGCAAACTTGGGTTACAATATTGTTCAGGAAACCCTTGGACTGAAGAACTTCCAGTGAGGCAGATACTGTCTGATGACGGGGTTCCCCAGGATCCTAGGATTCAGGGGAGCACACAGGTAGGCCAAGAAAGAGTTTGAAACCTTTCAAAGAACTGCCTTATACCCTCAGCAAGAGGCTGCAGCCAAGAGATAAGGAGTTACATCACTGGAGCCCAACACGGAGTCTGAGCTTTGTGGAAAAGGAAGGGAGGAAGAGCTCACAGAAACATTTTTATAATTTAAAGTCTTCAAGCTAGAACTTTATATGTAGGATTTAATCAGCAGGATATCCAGACAGGACTCATTTCTGTCATTGCTGCTCTAAGTAACTGCTTGGACGGGCTCCCCGGTGGCTGTCTTCAGCCCAGCAAACATTTATTGAGAATGTACTGGGTGCCAGGGCCTTTGTTGGGGATACAGGGATGAAACTGGGACAATCCCATGCCTAAGGAGATTTTCAGCTCTCTGCAGCTGGATGGTAAGGCAGTGTGTGTGTGTGTGTGTGTGTGTGTGTGTGTGTGTGTGTGTGTGTGTGTATTGGGAGGGAAGAAGAAAAAAAAGGAAGGACTGATGCATCTACATAAAAGGTGTGTTCTCATTTACAGCCCTGGGAGGAATCAGTCACTCGACCTACATGAACCAGTCACTGCCGACTGGGCAGGACCAACTCTGCTTGTACTGGGCTAAGTGTAGGAAGATGACTTCTCATTTGGGAGCTGGTTTGTATTTGCCCAGAAAAGAATCTAAGAGTTAGAATTGTTCAATAAGAGATTTTTAAGGTCAAGAGAGCTGAGCTCTGTGGGCATCGGTTAACAGACACCAATCCGTGTGTTGGAAGAAGGATGGAGGAGGGACAGGGACAGGGGACAGGGCCGAAGGAGCTGGTGGAATAGGTCTGGCTTCGTGTCCAAGTCCCCAGCTATAAACATCTAGTCTTAGGGAGCTCAGTGTTTTGCACCACTTGTGGGAGAACAATTTGAGAGCTGGGGGCAGTCCCAGGTGAGCAGGAGGAGGCAGGCTGACCCGCTGCTCCCAGGTGTATGCAGTCTTGACCAGGAGTGACATGTGAGAGTCCCCTTTCCCTCAACCCTGATCAGAACACACTCAACCAGTCAACTTCAGGTGTGAGAACCACACATTGGGGGAGGTTTTACACCAGGATGGGGAGAGATTCGTTGGTTAAAGTCTGAAGGAGAGAAAACTCTGGGGGCTTTATCGCTGTATCCAAATCTCTGAAGGGCCCAAGGCAGAAGCATTAGTGGAGAGCCAAACTTTAGCTTAAAACAGGGACAGCCAACCTATCGACGGGCTGCCTATGTGGCAGTGAGTTCCAAACCCGGAAGTGTTCCACGAAGTCTGGAGGCCAAGGGCTGATCCGTAATGGGGCTGGGCAGTCAGGGAGGAGTGGGGCGGGCAGAGCTGTGATGCTGAGACCCCACGAATGAGGAACTCTCTGGTGGAAGCATTGGTGACAAACAGGGCCATCCGAGGCGTTGTTCACCCCATAATTGGAGAATGTAAAGTTTACAGTGTCGAGTTTATAGGATAATCCTTCAGAGAAGGCTACAAAGTGAATATCTACCCACAGTAGATTTGTGGATACTCTGTGGCTCG
The DNA here is from genome assembly GCF_001890085.2 of Hipposideros armiger. Lineage (NCBI taxonomy): Eukaryota > Metazoa > Chordata > Mammalia > Chiroptera > Hipposideridae > Hipposideros > Hipposideros armiger. The sequence continues at coordinate 923,757 of NW_017731955.1, forward strand.
GGCTTTCCCCTTTTTTAGTCTTTTCAGGAAAAAGAGAAAAAGACTAGGATGGTGTCTTTGTCCACTGGGGCTCCTGGAACAAAAAAACAGAGTAGGTAGCGCATAAACAACAGAAATGTATTTCTCACAGTTCTGGAAAGTAGAAGTCCAAGAGCAAGGCGCTAGCACGCTCAGTGCCCAGTGAGGACCTGCTTCCTGGTTCAGAGATGGCTGTCTTCTTGCTGTGTCCTCGCCTCCAGAAAGGGGAAGGGAGCTCTCTGGGCCTCTTGTAAGAGCTTGAGTCTCATCCTGAGGGCTCTCCCCTCATGACCGCATCACCTCCCAAAGGCCGAACTTCCTAACACCATCATATTTGAGGTTAGGATCTCAACATACGAATTTGGGGGGACACAAACATTCAGTCTGCAGCAGATGAGAATGAAAGAAAGAGAGAGAAAAGGCAGGGGAGGGAATATCCGAAGATGATGTTCACTCTTTTTTGGGCACTTACTATATTCCAGGCACATTCACACACGGTCACATTTAATTCTCACACAACCTTCTGTGAATTGTTTACAGGTGGTGAGGGTCTTCAGGTGCACCAAGTAAGGCCCAGAGACACCTGGCTGTGAAGCCTGCTCTATTCTGGGTGGCCCGTTGCTTTCCTCAGGGCGGGTGGCACAGTGCTTCAGTCTGCAAGGCTGTCAGAGGCTGGTTCTTGAAGCTCTCATCCCTTCCCTGGACGGCCTGTCTCCTGCGATCCGTTTGCCCTCTGCTTGATTTGTCCAGCCTGGGGGCCTATACAAACAAGAGTGGGAGCCCTTGGCTCCCTCTTGTGGTTGAATTAGTCAGGAGCTGTAGCTTGCAGAAAGGCACCGCCTTTCAGGAACGCTAGGAAAATCACTGCAATGGAAAAGGTTTGACCACCCAGGAGGTAGGAGCATATTCCAGGAATGGAGTGCTCTGGCACACAGTAGGTGCGCCATACATATCCAAGGCATCATTGAATGAAACAGAGACGTGGAGGCAGAGATGGGTCATGGGTATTTTACCTCTTGGGTAAACGTTTCTGTACAGATTTTTGTATGAACATAGTTTTTATTTTTCTTGGGTAAATAGCTAGGGAAGCAAAGCAAAGAGTTGCTAAGGCAGGGCAGCCAGCTGGGAAGTGTGCCAACTGGGGCAGAGCCCAAGGCTCAAGTCGCAGCTCTCCCAGCCACCCCTGGGAGTCCCGTACAAGCTACCCTCCGTGGCAGGGCCTCAGCCTTGCCTGCATGATCAGGAGGCTGATTTATATCAGCAGCATTCATCCACGGCTGCACTTATTAATCACTTGGGAAGTTTTAAAATATCCTGATAACTGGGCCCTATCCCTAGAGATCCTGACTTAATTGGTCTGAGGTGGAGCCTGTGTATTGCTATTTTTTAAAACCCCCCAGGTGATTACAGCATGCTGCCAAGACTGAGAAAGTCATGGGTTATTTTCTGGGTCCCTCAAGTTCCCATTGCCTGTGATTCTGAGATTGTTTTTGAGGAATTTAACTCAATTTAATTTGTAAATGATGATATTGCACCGTTAGGACAACGGGCGGATATTTGTCACCAATCAACCTAAAGATAAATCTGACTGTTTGTATTTAGAAGGTAATCCCAACCATAGGCCACGGGAATATGATTTATTTCCCATGCCTCTAATGTAATTAAGTGTGCATTATAAAGAAAGCTGCACTATCGAGATGCAAATTAGTAATGGCAGTGTACCTTCCCATTGCCATTTTGTTGAGGTTACCACTGTGTGGTTCCAAGTGCTTAAAAGTGCATTATTCGTGTAGCAAACACAGGAAGTCCACTGGGAGAGAAAATGCAACACACTCAAGAGATGATTCAAGGCCTCTGGACTTTGTCACATCCACAAGAACTATTACTTCATTCCCTCCCCTGTTTGTTCTGCCTCTATTCTGCACTGAACTGTGCAAGAAACATAACACTAGTGGGGGAAAAGGAAAAACCATCTGCAACTTGGGCAGTCCTCTTTAGATACGCCACTTAGAGCAAGTTGTTCTTATTAGAAACGTTCAAAGGGCAAACATTATTTTGAGGCATTTCTCTAATGTCTCCCTGCTAGGGAAAACCATGCACCAAAAGGGAGAAATATGTGAAGAATATTTTAGAATTCTGAGCTGTGTCTGTGTCTGGAAGCCTGGCCTGGCCCCCCTGCTTTGCAGTCTCTCCCCCTAACCTAAGCGGGCTCTGGCCTAGCCACTGAGCGAGCATTCAGAGAGAGGTTGCTAACGGGCCCCAGCTGAGGCTGCTGCCAGATGACACGGCTCTGGCTTGGATTAGCAAGAAACCATGTGGAACAATATCAGTATTAAGAACCACTATTGATTGAGTGCTACCATATTCCAGATGCAATGCTTGAATAACCCCCTTTACCAGTACCAGTCTGAGGCACAAAAACAAAGTTACAAGGCTTTTACTTCCCGTTTAATTATTCGAGGCCTACTTGGCTGTAATGTCTACCTTCCTTGACTTTTCCAAGAACATCGTATAGTAAAAGGGTTTGGTGATGCTCCTAAGAGCACACAACCTATCAAAGAGATTTTAATCTTGTTGATTGTCAGAAGGGAAGAGATTGGCTTTAATCCCTTTTCTTCTTAGAGATTCCTCAACCCTGTGCAAATTTAGTCCCTTCTCCTAAGTAGCCAGATTTTGGAAGGGTTGCAAAGGACAGTCTTTGTAAGCCTCAAAGAATCCTGTTACATCTATTCCACACCTCAGTGTATACTTTGTGATCTTTTGTTTGTACTAACTAAGTGGTGCAACTAAAGCGTTCAGAGAAAAAGCCAAGATCCACTCTAAGATGATAAAACATACAATGTTTGTCAGACAGAAGCCACTGGCAGCTTCTCTTGATGAAAAAAATCTTAAGTTGTGTCTCACTTGGCAGCCTATCATTCGTGTGTGCATAATTTAATTATCACAAAAATTCTGCAAGGTAGACAACTTAATCTTATAAGTTAGAATGCTTATTATTGTCAGGCTGATAGTAAAAGCTAATATTTTCTTAGTGCCTTCTGGGTTTCAGGAATTATGCTAGGTCATATATAAATAATCAATACTCTTGCTGATCCTTACCAGAAGACCATAAGGCAGGTATTCTCGTTCTGTTCGACAAACTAGGAAATCAAATCTCAGAGAAGTAATTAGCCTGAGGTTCAAGAGTTTGTACAGTCCATAAGTGACAGAGCTAGGATTCAAAAGTTCATCTCGCTGACTCCCAGACCCGTGATTTGCACTGCATAGTGACTTGCCTGCAAATATTCAGTTGTCCTGGAGATGGTGGGATGTACTTTTCCAAAGGATCCTGTTCTAACTAGGGCAGGGAACACATTTCAGAGATGTCGTACAAGGTACTCCCCCTGAGGGCAGGAGGGTGCTGCACAGTGTTTCTTCCAGGCCAGGGACTGACTTGTCAGGAATCAGCAGATAGTCCCATTACCAACCACAAAGAATATGTTAAAAAAATCTTTGTTGACTAAGTGCTGACTGCCTACCCTGAGAATGAAAAATATATCTTCTCTATATGCTGTGCAAGTTAGTAGCTATCATTGTATCTTGTATATAGAAGCTCAATAAAATACATTTATTGAATTTTAAAAAAATTGTTGAAGATAAGTGCTCTGACTTGGGACTGATTAAATGATAAAGAAAATATACCAGGGACTGTCAGGGAAGGGGAGGTTACTATGGTCTGCAGTGGTCCTGGAAGGTGGATGCAGATTTTGACCCAAGATGTGAAAAAACTTGCTACTGCTTTCGTTGACAGTAGTAATGACGTCCATCATCTGTGATGATTAGGGGCCTCTGGGAACAAATTTCTGTGACCTGCTTTGCATGCATGAGCATCCTTTAAAAAGACTGCAGTACTAGTGTTACCTCTAGGTGGCACTCATGTATTTTTATAATTTTTATGGTTTAGCTTTCAAAGGCGCTCAGCCAGTGGTTCTGTCCAACACCATCCAGCTTCTCTTCATTGTGTTTGTGTAAGTAGGGATGTCCACATATGGTTAATAAAATATCAGAGGACAAATATGTTTTTATCTTATTTATTATCAATTCAGTCATGCATACCTCCTCTTAGCTTGAAAAGGATTTGAGGCTAAAGAGTCTGGCATCCTGTATTACACACATTTGAGGCAGATGACACAGATGCCCTTGAGACAGTCCCAATGCCAGAGCAACTCCCATCCTCTCTGGGTTCTCCCTGAGGATCAGGTCTTGGGCTATGAGTCTGTGAAGAGACAAGATCCTGGCAGAGCCCTGCCGAGGGGTGAAATACCTGTTTTGTCTCAAGTGACAAGCAGAGGAAATTTGTCTTCAATTCCATGTTTATTACTTTTTGTTATCTCTTACCTATTCTAATCTTCTGAAAAACAGATGGGTGACAGGATGAAGGTGTGCAGGGTCACAAATCATAAGCATTGTGGTTGGAAAGATCATGAGAAACAGTGAGGCTGTAAAGTACCAAAGAGAAGTAACAAACTAGGAATATAGGAACTGGAGGTGAAGTAAGCATTGAAGAAACAGAGAGCCTATCATCCTCGATTCTATCGCCATGGAGAAGAGCAAGTGGAGTTGAATCTTGGATGAGAAGTTCTGGGAATGGGGCGGAGCCTGGGCTAATGAATTTTGAGCTGGAGCTGAAACATCTCTCATTCTCCCCACCCTGCCCAGTGTCTCATGAATGTACCTTTCTTCAATAAATACCTGAGCATCTTTCATATTATAAGAATTGGTAGGTTATGCTGAAGTTTGGTGGGTTTTTATTTTCTTAGAATTTTCTATAAAATTGTGGAACCATGTTTATAACTGCATTAAATGAGCGTTTGTATAATTTGAATTTAGAATGATTTGATTTTAAAGCACTAAAATACTTTTGAATGCTAGCTCTAGAAATTGTGAAAAATAAAATGTTACAGAAACTGAAAAAAAACACACAAAAAGAATTGGTAGAGGCACTGAGGGTATAGCTATGAAGAAGACAAACAAAATTCCTGCCCATGAGCTTACATTTTAGTAGGGGAAATAAATAGAGAAATAAGAGTTGAGCACAGGGCCCATGCCACTGACTAGGGAGCACTGGGGGACATCGTGGGGGCACACTCCCTCGTGCTGCTCCGGGGACCAGATGGGGCTCACTGGACTCTGGTAGAGGCTAGCATTCGCTCTCTTCCCTCCTGGTCCTGACCGCTATGCTCTGGTGCCAGGAACAGGTCCAGCCCACTGACTAGAGGGCCACCCTGAAGACCACCCAGAACGGTGTTCACAAGATCAACAGGTACCTGAACACGGCCTTGGTCCTCCTGGGAGGCGAGGATGAGCTCTGCCAGTGTAACTGCAGTGACTGATCTAAGCCTTTCCCACATTATGGTTATAAACCCTCTCCCCCGAATGGATGGATTTGGCTCTCCACTATGTGGTGTTCATCTTGACATTGGCATCCCTTCCCTGACATAGTGCTGCAACCACCACGACAGGAGCTTTGAGACCTGTGGTAAAAGCAAGAACGACTGCTGAGGAGTTCCAGTATTACCTCCCCAAGATCTGCCGAGAGGTGCAGAAAACAGTAGGACTAGTTCAAGCATGTGAGACAGCGGTGGAGCTCTTGTTTGACAGTTATACGTTTAGGCTGTAAACCATGCCTGGATAGCCAACGAGCCACCGGTAGGTGTCGCTGCGAAATAAAAAACTGATCTTTAAAGAAGATGCTGACGGGTGGTGACAGCACGAGGATGCAAGAACATACCCTTTGGCAAAGAACTAATGTTTTCACAGCATAAAGCAGCCTTATTTTTGTTAAAGAGTTATTTTAAGACCTTATTTTGACATTAAAACTTGAAACTAAAGAAAAAGCAGGGGAGTTTACGTTCCTGGATGTTGCTGCCTTAGTGAGCCAGATTGTCGTGACAATCTAGGAGGTTCAACGTTTGAGAAACAGGAGTTCCAGAAAGAGATGAGGAAAACTCAAGGGGAGAAAATTATTCAAAAATGAAAAGAATTTAAAAGAAAAAAAAAGAATAAAGAATTTATCAGAGTAAAATGGATAAATGAATCTTGAAATTGAGATAATCAAGTAAGATAAATAAAAATAAGAACAAGATAAGGCAAATCATTATAGGGTTGCATACCATTAGAATTAGGACAAGTTGGATCAAATGAAAATTCTAAAATTTTCAGAGATAGACTCTCACAAAAGAAAAATATTAGATAAGCAGATGAGCATCAGATTTCTTATTGGAAACAGTATACATATTCTTTTTCAGTATTCACAAAAAATTTGTCAGTGGGCCATGAAGCAGGTCTCAACAAACTACAAAAGATTGAAATCATATAAGGTATATTTTCTCACCACAGAAGAATTAAGCTAGAAATGAATATCAAACAGAAAACTAGAAAATAGTATATGGAAAATTACAAAATATGCATCTACTCGTAGCTGTACCATTTTGCATTCGCACTAGCAATGAGTGAGATTTCTTTTTGTTCCGCACCCTCACCAGTAGGTGATATTGTCAGTTTTGGGACTTTTACCCATTCTAATAGCTGTGTAATGGTATCCCATTGTTGTTTTAATTTGTAATTCCTTAATGACACTAGAATCTTTTTACATGCTTATTTGCCACCTTTATATCTTCTTTGATGAAATGTCCAGATCTTTTGCCTATTTTTAAATTGGGTGCTTGTTTTCTATTTTGAGTTTCATATTTGGATACAAACCTTTTAATGGATAGTTGTTTTTTCAAATATTTTTTCCCACTCTCTGATTTGTCATTCTTTTAACAGTGTATTGCATAGAAGTTTTAAATTTTAATAAATCTCAATTTATCAACATTTCTTTCATGGAATATGCTTTTGACATTGTATCTAAAAATTCATTGCTAAACTTAAAATCACATAGATTTTTCTCTTATTTTGTTTGTCTAGAAATTTTATAATATTGCATCTTATATTCTTATATTTAGGTCTATGATCCATTCTGAGTTGATTGTGTGACTAGTAAAAGGTCTGTGTATAGGTGTTTTTGTTTCTCTCGCTCCTTTTTTTTTGGTACCTGGACATCCAATTGTTTCAAAAAAGATAATCCTTTTTCCATTGAATTGCTTTTACTTCCTTGTCAATGATCAGTTGACTATATTTGTATGAATCTATTTCTGGGCCTTTATTTTTTTTCAGTTGATGTGTTAATCTCTATGAATCAATTCTTTCACTACTACCATGTTGTCTTAATTACTGTAGCTTTATGGTAAATCTTGAAGTCAGGTAGTGCCAGTCCTCGATTCTGTTGTTTGATATTGTGTTGGCAATTCTAAATCGTTCGTTTTGCTATATAAACTTGAGTCCACAAAATAGCTGGCTGAGATTTTGATTGGGATTGTAATTAATCTGTAGATTAAATAGAGGAAGAATTGAAATCTTAACATTATTGAGTCTTTCTATCCATAAACATGAAATACCTTTCAATTTATTTAGACCTGTGTTTGCTTTCATCAGTTTTGTAGTTTTCTTTTTGCATATATATCTTACAAATATTTTGTGAGGCTTATATCTAAATATTTATTTTTTTGAAATATTTTAAATGGTGTTGTGTTTTTAATTTCAAATTCCATTTAAACGTTGCTGGTCTGTAGGAAAACAATTGACTTTTGTATATTAACCTTGTATCCTGCAATCTTGCAATGATCATTTTTTAGTTTCATGAGTTTTTGGTCGTTTATTTGGGATTTGTACATAGACATTGATGTAATCTGCAAACAAAGACAGCTTTATTTTTTCTTTCCCAATATGTACACATTTCCTCCCCCCCCATTTTTTAGTCTTATTGAATTAGCTATTATCCCAGTATCATATTGAATAGAGTAGTAAGAGGGACCTCCTGCCTTGTTCCTGATATTGAGAGAAAGCATCCAGTTTTTCACTATTCAGTGTGATGTTATTTGTAAGTTTTTTATAGACATTATTTTACAAGTTGATAAACTTCCCCTCTCTATTAGTTTCCGTAACAAAATACCACAAACCATGTGGTTTAGAACAACAGAAATTTATTCTCTTACACATCTAGAGCATAGAAATCCAAAATAACAACAACAGCAGGATGATACTTTCTCTGAAGGCATGAGTTTATTTTATTAACCTATCTATTTCTGTGCATATTTGTAAGTTTACATAAAAGTTATACATTTAAAAAGAAAAAGAACAAATGGAATGAATAAAAACTATTAAGATGGTAGATTTAAACTCCATCCTATCACTAATCATATTCAATGTGCGTGGTCTATGCACCTCAATTAAAAGGTAGAGATTGTCAGACACAGGAAAGCAATTATACACTGCCGACAAGAAACCCACTTTAAATAAAAGGGCACAATTAGGTCAAAGTAATAGGGCGGGGAAAGATATGATGCTATTTTTTTTTTTTTTAGCTGAGCCATCCTGCTACCTATTGGCAGCTTAGCGGCTGCTCAGCTCGGGCTGGCCTCGAACCGCTGTTGCTCAGAGCTCAAACTCTTGAGCGAGCTCTTAACCAACTGAGCCATTCGGCCGGCCCAATATGATGCTATTTTTAATCAAAGGAAAGCTAGAGTGGCTATTTTAATATCAGGCAAAATAGATTTCAGAACAAAGAATATTACATGGAATAGAGGAAGTAATTTCATGATTGTAAAAGGAGCATTTAACTAGGAGACAAAAGAATTAAAAAATTTTAAGTACGTAACAGTTTTAAAATACATGAAGCAAGTACTAATAGAACTAAAAGGAGAAATAGGCAAATTTATATATTTATTTGGAGGTTTCAAAACTCCCTCTCTTGATAATTGGAAAGTAGTCAGAAAATCAGTAGAAGGCTTCAACAACAATATAAATCAACCTGAACTGACTCGCTTTTATAGAAAACTCCACCCAGCAACAGTAGTAGCTATGTGGATGAGCTCCAGCTGTGTCTGCAGATCACAATCTTTTCACCAGCAGCCACTTGTGAGAAACTCCAGCCTGCTCATGCCCTCTAGCAACGGCAGCCACTTCTACAGAACAGTACTGGTCCATCCATCTTCCTGAAACACTGGGAAACTTCTTCAGAGCTTCTCAGACTTCCCACATTCTCATCAGAACTGGGCCACTTTCATAGACCAGAATTGGCCAACCTCCTCTGTCAAGTTTATGTGCCAATGACAGAATGCATGCACCTGTACAATAGTAGCCATGCCCTCTTCAAAGAGATGTAAATGTTCACCTTGGTGCAGACACGTTCTTACTCTTTAGCATCTTTAATTTACATTCTTCCTTAGCCTCGAGCCTAGGTGATGCTCTTTTGTACCTACTACTTCTGAATACCACAGCATTTATTGAGAAATTAGCCACATTCTACCATTCTTTTATTATAGGCAACAATAATTTATGTTAAAATTTCCCTATTTGAACATCTGGAGTGGTTTCAGCCTCCTGACTTGGCCCTGATTGATATATGTGTAAGGGGATGGCAATACACTCAACTAAAAGACTACAATCCACAGCAGCCCTTGCAGAAAAGGAGTGTGAAATGAGATATTGGGTGGGCCTAGAGAGAAGCTTTTTAAAGAGGCCTGGCTGTCAAGTACCATTTAACCTTTCCCTTATTCCTCACTGTTTTTTGCTTGGAAAGAGAACATAGTGGCTTGAGCTCTAGAAGTCATCAAGGATCATGAGGTGACCTTGAGAATGAAAGTCAAATGATTCAGGATGACAAAGCAAAAAGAATACTTCATTCCTGGTGATTTAATGGAGTCATCATACTACACCTGAACTGTGTGTCTCTCAATTTCATGTCACATAAGGGGAAAAAAAGCCCTATATTAGAGAAATACTTGGATTATGAGACTATATTATGGGAGACTATTAGACTGTTTCTAAAAGTTTACCATTATAAATACTATAGTTAATATCTCCCAACATAACTGTCCTCAAACCTGATACATATTATAAGGAAATTAGGGGATATGGAGCATACATATTTTAAGGTTTTGATGTATATTATTCTGTGAATTGTTGATTTATTTATTTTTTGTTTATTTATTTATTTTTAAAAGATTTTGTTGGGGAATTGGAGGGGAACCGCGTTGGGGGATCGGGGAAGGGGAACAGACAAGTTGCTGTCCTTTTGTTCTTCAGCCTGGTTGTGGAGGATGTTGCTTCACTGGCCCATGTTGGTATTATCATTGCACTCTTCTGGGCTGAGGCAGTTGCTCGCCGGCCATTGGACAGCAGCTCACGATAGCGCACGCCAGCTGCCAGCCAGCCCCACTGAAGCCTACGCTGTCGCCGGTGACTCACGGCAGCCCAGCTCCAGGTCGAGCTGTTGTTCACCATCTTAGCTGTAGAGGGCGCAGCGTCACTGGCCCTCATATGTGGGATCC